>NC_135510.1:1592500-1750000 GCF_051989575.1 Stigmatopora nigra | reverse complement strand
CTTTTTCGTAACTTGGATCTTTTTCGTAACTTGGATCTTTTTCGCAACTTGAGTCACCATTTTCCTCAAAAAATTCATAAGCTGAAACTTTTGTACCTAGAGCCATTCGTAAGTAGAGGTATGACTACTTTGTTTCTATCCAAGAGCAACCTATTAACATTTAAGTTTAAAAAGAAAGGTCTCTTTTAGTATCTGGTGGATTTATATGAACAGTAAGGGCAAGTGACTGAGCGAATCTGTGTCAAAGTGGGCGATAGCGTGCGATTAGCCTCTAGGTAGCTGAGGTCAGGTTTCCTGTTTGCCTCACACAGGCTAATGCTGCATAAAAAAGTGTGCTGACCTGCAAACACGAGAGGGCCACCTGGCAGTTTCCCTCTGCTGCTAATCTCTTTTGAGCCTTGCAGGTCAGCTCAGTTTAGTCGTCCAACCTGAAGCAGCAGAAGCTAGTCGATATTGATCAGGAACAGAAGTGCTACAGTTAATCGCTTAAATGGAGTAATTCGATTAGGGGGAAAAATATATGGACTTCCAATTTTGATATTTGGATGATTTGTTTTTTAGAGTGCCATTGGTTTAGTGTTTAAGGTAAACAAATGAAGCTAATTTGTTTATGCTTTGGTATTTTTAGTTTTGAGGTATGTTTGACAGTTTTTTTGTGGAAATGTTTTCATAATAGTAGGAAAATAGTAAAAAAGAGTTTTAACCTAGCAGAATTTTGATAAGCAACTTAAGTTGAATCCATTGACTAAATTAAGATGACAAAAAAATTCCAATTGTCTTGTTTTAGTTGTTTGTTTTCAAGAAAAAAATTCTAAAAAGTTTTTCTCATAGTTATAGTTAAAAAAAATTGTATTTTGGACTTTGACCCTATTTTTTTAGACCGTTTTTCCATTTACACTTGCATATTTGAATTAAATTTGAAATAATTGCATTCCTCTTGTAAAATTAACATGAAATTCCGTCAAAAACACAATAATTTGTTTTGAAATTAACATTTAACGCTCTTTTAAAAGTGCAATCATGATTACCAATAGATATCCAACTCAAAATAAATATTCCAGTCATAAACAATGGTTTCTATTTTTTTTACATCTTCTAAAGTCATTGAACAATGCAGAAAAAGTTTGCCAACCCATTACTCCTCCATAACAATAAATTGAGAGATTACTGAATCAATCATAAAGCCGCAAGCCTAATTCTTAATATGACCCATTTCCCAAATATTTGATTGGACAGCCCTTGTTGTGGTTGAGCAAAATTGCCTTTCTGTTTTCGGGAAGCAATGAACGTCATGTTTGTCCCCTTTTGCGCTGAGGTCACCAGTTTCCCTCCGCTCTCTCTTTCCACTCACGGCGACAGACGTGGTCTGTACACTGTTTGAGAAAGGAAATGGGGTCTGAAGGTCGGCGGAATGTTGTGGGGATTCCGCTTTTGTGTGTTTGTGGGTGTGTGTCTGTTTCTGCGTGGTGCGTATGACCGAATTTATCCCAAAACGCAGACTTTCCGGTGTGCTGATACTAGATAGCAACGACCGCTCTACTAATTCAGAGCTAAATCAGCCAAGGAAACTTTTCACCTGACAAATGCGGGTGTGATGTTATTGCTGTTGCTAATGACAACCCTGACTTTATCATTTAATTTGGTTTGTGGCCCGGTTAGCATGTTAGCCTCATAGTTCTTAGATCGAAGGTTCCATCCAAGGTTTGAGTTTGCGTTTCTACCCGGGCTTGTGTGGGTTTTCTCCGGGTATTCCGGTTTCCTCCCAACCACCGTGCCCTCGGAAATTGGAAGTGAAATGCAATGTAAAATTCTGAGAGAAAAATGAATATTAAGATTGAACTTTTATAAGGTTTAAATAAAAAATATGATGAATGTTAATTATACTGTTAAATTAGATAACTTTATTCATCCCGTATTCGGGAAATGTAATTGGCAGAGTAGCAAGAGGGTGAGAATACAGACACAAAAAAAGATTCAACAATATAATATAAAATTCAGAGAGAAAAATGAATATTAAGGTTGAACTTTTATAAGCTTAAAGTAAAAAAATGTGATGAATGTTAATTATACGATGAATGTTAATTATACTGTTAGATTAGATTAGATAACTTTATTCATCCCGTATTCGGGAAATGTATTTGGCAGAGTAGCAGGAGGGTGAGAAGACTTCTTTATAGGACTAGGTGTTAAATATCCCTAATATTCAGCACATCAATCGACAGTTTTTGGAGATAACGTCTTACATGGGGTGGGATTTGGCTAGGATCACGTGGTGCCACCTGCACGCCACATCATCAGTTGTTTGCCCCACACGTCATTGGGTGTTTCGGCCACTTATAACAAGACACCCTCTGCAGAGGTTGGCCCACCACAGGATGATCAGCCCCAGGTGTGTGGCGCAAGGTGGAACCACGCGGTCAATTGGCAGCCCATGTTGCATCCTTACGTTTCAGCCACAGCCAGTGACTGCTCCGTTCCGCTGCAGTGGCAAGTTCTTTAATTGCCTTCCGTTGGGCCTGCCCACTAATCCCTACTTCCTTCAGGAGTCTTGTGGTGGACTTGGCAACAAAGCCTCGACAGCCCACCTCCACCGGCCACACCTTTACGCTCCAGCCCCGCCCCTCTGCTTCAGCTGCTAAGTTGGTATATCGCAGCCTCTTCCGCTCAAATGCTTCATCGATGGCCTCTTCCCATGGGACGGTGAGCTCAACAATGAAGACACGCCGGCAGGATTTGGACCAGAGGACCAGATCGGGGCGCAGGTTGGTTGTTGCAATTTCTGGTGGGAAGGTGAGTCTCTGGGTGAGGTCCACCCGCATTTCCCAGTCCCGGGCAGCGTTCAGTGGGCCTGGATCCGGAGGAGATGTCTTGGTTCCTCTCTTCTCCCCTTCCCGAACAAAAGTTGTTTTCTGTGGGACTGTAGTCTGGAGAGGCAAGGCATTGGTGGTTACCCTCCTGCTCTCGAGTTCAGCAGCCAGGCACTTCAACACCTGGTTGTGGCGCCAGGAGTATCTTCCCTGCGTTAGGCTGGTCTTGCAACCCACCAAGATGTGTTTGAGGGTTGCCGGGGCTGCACACTGGAAGCAGGCTGGGTCCTCTCCATACCAGACATGTAGATTGGTTGGAGAGGGCAGGACATCATATGTGGCTCCAATGATGAAGCTTAGCCTATTGGCCTCCATGCTCCACAGATCGCCCCACGTGATTTTCCTCCTCTCCACACCTTCCCACTTCATCCAGCGGCCTTGCTGAGCCTGGGAGACCGCTGTGGCACATCTGGCTGCTTCCTCCTGGTGGCGCACTTCCTCCACCACCATGTGCCGCCGTTCAGCTGGGGCAGCCCTTTGCCAGGTGGGTGTTGCTGCCTCCAACCCAAGGCCACCTCTGCCATGTTGGACATGACCCACTATATCCCGGTGTCGGAGGGCGGTCTTTGCCACCGCAACTGCTGCAGATGGCCTCCATTTCCTCCCCGTTGCTAGGGTTGGAGCGGCACCTCTGACGAATGGATCCCGGGATTCATTGAGAGTCATCTCCAGTCTTGACTTGGCACATTTGTACTCCTCCGTCAGGCCTGAGATTGGTAGGGAGAGAACTCCATTGCCAAACAAGCCAATGCTGCTCAGGCATCTCGGCAGTCCAAGCCACTCCAGTCTCTCCAGCCGATTGGCGTGGGATAAAGTGACCTCATAGATGGAAATTGGCCACATGAGACGAGGCAGCAGCCCGAACTGAAAGCACCACAGTTTCAGCTTTCCAGGCAGAGCTGTGCTGTTGATCTGCTTGAGGCCATTGATGGTATCTTGCTTGAGTTGCTCCAACTGCTTCGAATCTTTGAGCTCTGCGCTGTACCAGCGGCCAAGACTTTTGACAGGCTTCTCCAGAATGGTTGGTATTGGCTTGTTGTTGACATGGAACCTCTCATTAGTGAGCTTGCCTTTGACAATGGAGATACTGCGGGATTTGCTGGGTTTTATCTCCATTCGTGCCCATTTGATGTTTCCCTGGAGTTTATCCAGCAGGCGTTTGGTGCATGCGCTTGTTGTTGTTATTGTCGTCATGTCATCCATGTACGCTCTGATTGGAGGAAGACGCAGTCCGCTCTTCAACCGTTCCCCTCCAACCACCCATCGGGATGCTCGGATAATAAGCTCCATTGCCATGGTAAACGCCAGTGGGGATATGGTGCAGCCCGCCATTATGCCAATCTCGAGATGCTGCCAGGCAGTTGTACTAGTCTGTGTTGCAACGCAGAACTGGAGGTCTTGGAAATAGGCTCTGACCAGACCTGTGATGCACTCGGGGACTTGGAAGAAGTTGAACGCTGTCCACAAAACCTCATGAGGCACTGAGCCGAATGCATTGGCAAGGTCCAAGAATACCACATGCAGGTCCTTCTTCTCCTTCTTGGCCGTCTGCACCTGGTGCCAGATGACATTTGTGTGTTCCAGACATCCTGAGAATCCACTTATCCCTGCCTTCTGCACTGAGGTGTCGACAAGGTTGTTCCTCTGCAGGAATGCTGAGAGCCTCTGGGCCACAACACTGAAGAATATCTTTCCTTCCACATTCAGAAGACAGATCTGTCGGAACTGATCGATGGTTGAGGAATTCTTCTCTTTGGGAATCAGGATCCCTCCCGCTCGTCGCCATGCCTTCGGTATAATTCCTTTTCCCCATACCACTCTCATCAGCCTCCAGAGGTACTTCAGCACGCCCGGCGTGTTCTTATAGAAATGATATGGAACGCCGTTGGGTCCAGGGGCTGAGGCAGTTCTTGCCCCCTTTACTGTGCTCTCAACTTCGCTCCATGTTGGGGGCCTTGTTACCATCTGGTGCTCTGGTGGATGGATTGGTGGCATGTCATCCGGAATGCTGGCTGGCACATGCCTCTGATTGTCGGAGTAGGTCTTCCTCAGGTGCTCCTCTAGTTCCCCTACGGGTGCTTTGAGGGTCCCAGTTTTCTCCTTGACAAAGAGGTCTTTGACGAACTTGTAGGGATCTCTGTAGAAGGCAGTCCTCGTTCGTTCCTTCTTCTTGTGTTGTTTTCTCAAGCATTCTGCTCTTCGCAGTGTTGCAAGACGCTGCTTGATGTCGCCCTGTAGTGCCTCAAGTCCTTTCCTTTCCACTTCTGTGGCCCTCTTCCACTGTTTTCTCAGGGACCTTCTTTCTTTCACAAGTCTTTCAATCTCTTGTTGTCTCCTGGACTTGAGATGAGCTGCTGGTTCCTTCTGTGTCCTAGGATTCTTACTCTTCACCCCAAATCTCTCCGATCCATAGTTGTAGATGAACTCTCCAATTTTGTCCAGCTTCTTGTCCACGCTCCCTTTCAGGCCTTTAAGAAGATGGACAAGGTCTGTGTCGGTGGTTTCCCACTCCTTTTTCTGGCAGGATTTAGGCCACAAGATTTGAGGCTTCCGTCCGTTCATCTTCCTCTCTATTGCCATCTGTGGCTGGATGGGGTCTGGACTCATGTCCGTTGGTGGATCCGCGCTTGGTTGAGCTTCGTCTGGGGTTCTGATACCCTGTGAACTGTGGTGAGTGTCCCGCCACTGGGCTTCACTCGACTTATTTGTCCTACCTCTGAGGAAGTAGTGGTCAATGCGAGGCCCCTCGCTAAGCTCTTTCAGGCACTTTTTCCTGCCCTGGTGGATCTTGAGACCCTTCTCTGATGTAACCTTTTCCCAGCCACAGATGCAGCTTTGTAGCTTGTGTCCTGCCAGTGCTGTTACTCCGTCAACTGTTGTGCTGATCATTTGATTCGTTGTCGTTTCCGTTGCAAGGTTCGTTACCGTGTGGTCCGCTGATGAGTCATCTTCCGCCCCCGCTCTCGCAGATTCCAGGGGTGTTTTTCCTTTAGAACTTTTCGAAGCAATAATTGGGTGGATCCAAGACACTGTGTAGTGAAAGGCTCCTGCCAGCAAGGGTAGCTAACCCATGCCAGCCCCGTTGGGGTCTATTCCCTCCTGCCAGCAGTCTCTTCAGGCCGTCACCAGGTCTTTCCCAGGTTGTCAGCTGCCCTTTCGCAGCGGTCACTGGTTTTGACACCAGACATCAGACTTCTTTATAGGACTAGGTGTTAAATATCCCTAATATTCAGCACATCAATTGACAGAATACAGACACAGAAAAAGATTCAACAATATAATTTAAAATTCAGAGAGAAAAATGAATATTAAGAAATTGAACTTTTATAAGGTTAAAATAAAAAATATGATGAAGGTTAATTATACTGTTATATTAAATTCGATAACTTTAATCATCCCGTATTCTGGAAATGTAATTGTCACAGTAGCTAGAGGGTGAGAATACAGACACAGAAAACAATTCAAATTCGGAAACAGTCATTTTTTTTTCTCCTCATGAACCGAAAGTTGTTTGTTTGGTTCCTTGGGCATCAACTTTTGGCAAGATAAAGTCTGTTTTTTTTGTGTAATTTTATGACATTTGAGTCATTTTTGGAGAAAAGTCATTACTAATTTTTGCATCACTTGAACCGGAAGTTGTTCCAAATCAGTAGACATGACAGTGACTCAAAGTGATTATTTTGTCACTCAAATGGTGGCAGAATAAATGAATATTCAATATATGACTAAGACTGTCATGATGTCATCCATTTGCTGACTTTATGTATTCCCGCTACTGAATGTCCATAGCGAGTAGTACACAGATAAATGCATTCATAACCCAGTAGCAAGGAACGGATGGTCTAGGAGCATGTGTGCGGTGGGGTTGTTACCGGGACAATGTAGTTAGTATCTTGCAAAACAAGAGGCTCTTTTAGAAACTGCTTGTCATACTGTCTTGCTCATGGCTAGTAAAGTAGCACTATAATTCACAGCAGTTGGCATACCACTCATCTATTGTAGCCACGAGTATTTTATAAACAGTCATAAAGGATTTTGCCTTGTGTTCACATTGAAAATGTGGTTGGTGGTCGCTAGAAATGACAAACACATGTATGCTAACATTAGCTTATTGCACGGCAACGTGCTCATAACATAACATAAACAAATTTAAATTAAATTGGATTACGATGCAGACACTCAAAAATAAGTTTAATATAACTTTACACTGTTACACACTGCATTATTGTGTAAAAAAGTTTTTTATTAGAGAAAAAAAATAAAAGAGAGAAAAATCCAGTCGTGTAATGCTGTATTTTGGGGATTTAAGTGTCCAACCCATTTTGAATGGTAGGAGCAAATGAACAACTTTTTGCACGGCAACACGCTTGTAACATAACATAAACAAATGTAAATTAACTTGGATTACAATGCAGACACACTCAAAAATAAGTTTAATCTAACCTTACACTAAACTTAACTTAATTTTGTTTTAAATTTTGATACCTTTCTTCTCCCGGGTTGGCTCTATTGGCCCCGCCTCCACCCTGACTTTCAGATGCAACCTATCAAGGGTTTTTTGCTTTTGTATTCCCTTCAAAATAATTCCGAAAATGATGCACACAAATGTCCTTACAATAGGACAACGCACAACCACTTGCTAACGAAAAGTAGTATACTCCTCTCGTATTAGCAATCGCTCCGCCATTCGCGCAAAAAACAATGAAAAGATTGCTATAATTACCTGAAAATCAGCCCATTAACACAAAATAGTTTGATTCTACTGAATATATAGCTTTATGTTTTCATATGGGGAAGATGCAAGTTTATTTTGGGCCTTGAGCAAAGCTCATCTTTCCTTTCCCAAGCGCCATTCTAACCTTGTCCTTTCCTCCCCCTTCCTTTTAGGAAATGACCTAGAGGCCTTACAGATACATTTGTGCTCTTGTCACTCTAATCTACATCCGCGGGCGAGTCCCACCTACCTCAACCAGGAAAAGCAGGAAGCCGGATCTGAGAGAAGCACCTTAAAACGGCGGACTGGATCTGCCTCATGTATAATCTCCCCACACATTTTTTTAAAAACAAACCATTTTGTAACCTCCTTACTGTTGACCAGTGCTTTCATTTTCTCATCTTTTCCTTTCCCAACGGATTTTCTACTTTTCATCAGTAAAAAATTTCTAACTGGACAAAAAAAAAGCCAGACAGACGCTGTATGAAGAATTCTATTTCCCTTCTTCAGAAGAAAAACTCACGCACTTTAAAGTTCGACTCCCTGGATCGGTTTCCTCCGCTAACCCAACGAATCTTAGGAGGCATGCGTCTTATTTTTTAAAGCAGCCGGTCTGCATGTAAGCGCTTAACGTCAGTTCGCCAATCCTTGCCTTTGGCCTCCACCCCGAGGCGGACTGAGATGAGCCTCCGGCAGGCAGAATCCCTCAGTGGTCTTTTTACATGACCTGGACCTTTTCCGTGTTCTGTGGAGCAATTTTTTTTCTTGGAGACTTAAAAGAAAACAAGATCTTCCGGTGCTGGTGCACCACCTATGTATTGTTGCAGTGCGCAGCAAAGTAAAATGGACTACAAACGTCGCTTTTTGCTCGGCGGGTCCAAGCAGAAAGTCCAACAGCACCAGCAGTATCAAATGCCCGAATTAAGCCGGACCCTTAGCGCCTCGCTAGCTTCGTCCTGTTCGGCCTCTTCGGCTATGGGGGTTCCAGGCGGGTGCCACCCAACCAGCGCCTCCTCCACGGCGGTAGCCGACATCCAGCAAGGGATCTCCAAGTACTTGGATGCCCTCAATGTCTTCTGCCGTGCCAGCGCCTTCCTTACCGACCTGTTCAGTAGCGTGTTCAGGAACTCGCACTACTCCAAAGCAGCTATGCAATTGAAGGACGTGCAGGAACACGTCATGGATGCGGCTAGCCGGCTAACGGCGGCCATTAAGCCAGAGATCGCTAAGATGCTCATGGAGCTGAGCGCCGGGGCTGCCAACTTTAAGGATACGAACGATTTCAACCTGCAAGATGTTGAGGTAAGTTGCCCAAATTGCAAATTTAATGATAATTGATACGAAATGATTGCCCGGGGGAAGACCCTGAATTAGATTTTTTACCAGTCTAATACATTTATTAAAACTAGAGACTTCCCCGATCCGATTACATTAGGTATTACCATATTTTGTATCATATTAGCTGTTCGCACCATTAAAATTGCCTTAAAATCGTTGAATTGTACAATTTCTCTCGTATAAGCCATCCCCAGATTCATAATTTTCACCTCCATAGTCGTAGTTTTAATAGGGAGTACAAATGTGTTACTTTGAAGGGAAAATCTTAAGAAAAAACATTGCACGTAGTATTTCTGAAATACTGTATGAATCAAAAGCATATTATCAATATCATAAGGCAGTTAGTATAATTCATCCAATAATAGTTGTAACAAGTAGTAAATGTTAATTTGCCTACCACTACTGGTGAAAAAGAGTATAGCAAGTCTTGTGCGCATATTCAAATACGGCTTATATGCGAGAAAATACGGTAAAGCGCTATTCGACAAATGACTCGCTTGACTCCACGTTCAACAAAGGCTATGTTTCAAAGCATGTTACGCTAACCATTCCTTTTCAGTCCTTCTAGCCCTGGTGCTAATATGGGGAGATGCCTGGATACACTCCAGTCCCATGGACGACTTAATGAATAACTGTTTTCTAGCTCAAGTTCCCACCCTTTGTTAGCATGGTGTGAGAAGCTGAGGCCAATGTGTGAAAAGGACCGCAAATTCTACGGGGTCTTCACACTTGTCGCTGAATTTGCTCCCTTTGCTGGTCAACAATGAGACGATTTGCCTCAGACTGATGAACAGTGGTTGCACTCACGCCAATTGACCGGAATAATAGTCATATCTGTACGCCCAGTCAAAGTGTGACATTAAAAACTATACCTCAGTTTGAACAAAAACAATCATTTGTGCTACCTGCAAGCTAGAGGCTGCTATTGGATGCTATCTGCTAGCTAACTTGTAACCTACTGGCAAAACACAGGTGCTAATAAACCAGCAATTAATCTGCCCAGATACAAAAAATAGGATTATTGGAAACTTTCATATACAGTCATAAGTCTACTTACAAATGCCTCTACGTACGAAAGTTTCAGGTTATGACATTTTTTATGCAAATGAGTGACTTGAGATACAAAAACGATCCAAGTTACAAAATACCCCAAAAAGTAAATGCATTTCCTTTCCCGTATTTTATTTTGAATTCCCCTTATTAAGCAATTAAAAACTACAAATGCAATGTGGCACACATTTTACACACAGTTGGAGAATTTACATATAAAGTACACTTCTACTTACGAAATTTGAAAGTTACGAAACAAGTCTTGGAACCCATTCATTTCGTAAGTATAAGTACAACTGTATACTATCATGCCATATAGATACCATGTTTTCATCATAATCAGTTCATATGTTTATATACACTTGCAAATGTAGATGTGTATATTATATTTCTATACCTGGGAAAAACTAAAATGGTAAAAAAATAGTCGGATTTAAGCGCCAAATGTATTTTTTAAATCCAAAAATACACTATTGCCACCATTCTCATTTTTTAACATTGCCACAACTGTCAAAAGGTTATTTACAGTTATTTTTAGACCAGCTTCCGTTGTTGTATCGCCATCACTAGCGGTCAGTTAACCAATGCTTGCCGGAAAAAGTCTTGACAAGACGTGTTGACAGATCCAAGCGATGTCCACAATTGGACAACATTCTATCATATGTTACCCCTTGACAATCGCGGTCTGTGGAAACTGCGGTCGAGCCGCCGCGGTGTAGCGCTGCGCCCTGTCCACGAATGTGGCTTTGCGCAAAAAACAGGAAACGTTTGTGTGCGGCAGTCAGTAAAAATGGGTCTCTCTGCGGTCTCTACATAGGAAGCGTGAGTCTGCAAAGGTTTTTGACTGCATGCCTTGGCACGGGTCAGCTGTCTGGTCGTGGGCACAGGGGTGTATTTGTTAAAGCGCCATAGCGGAGTTGAGATAGGTCTCGAAACTGCATGCAGACCTTATTAGAGTGGTTGTTGTTGCTTAAGCCTTAAGCAACAACAACCACTCTAATAAGGCCTTAAGCCTTAAGGCATGTGTCCAATGTCATATTTGCAAAAGGAATCAAGCACATACGCTAAAAAAGAGTTTTTAACTGATGCAGAAGTCCTTGAAAGTACTCATAATATTGACGGTATTGCAGGAAGTCGCTTTACAAAAGGTGTTTGTGACTCAGGAGGCCTTTTTTTCCTTCTTTTCTGCTTGTGTGAGAGGGAAGAATGCAGTCTGGCAGCAGTGTTAGTGCTTAAAAAAAGGAAGAAGAAAAGTAGCAAATACAATAGTAAGTTAAGGGGGGAGTTGAGGAATGCAGGCTTTTAAGCCATCTTTTCTTCTCCTACTGTGCTTGCTCCACTTTTATTATTTTCTCTTTCTTATTTTGTTTTGTTTTTTGTTTTCTTTTTAATGTTGTCGCTCTTTTCTCTTTTTATGGTATATTTTGTTTGATTTATTTTCTTTTTAATTACTTTTATCATTAATTTGTTTTCATTTTTTTAGCTTCAAGTTAGCATGTTAGTTTGCACTTTATCCAAATTAAATCTCAGCATTTTTATAGAAAACATTTCGCTGTAGTCTTCATTATTTATTAATCCGTATGTTACAATTTAGGTCAATTGTTGTTTTGCTAGCCATTTTGAGTCTTCTTAAAAAGATCTAATCGTATTTTTTCGCATATAAGCCGTATTTGTAACCAAAAAATCAAGGGTGCGGCTTATATGCGCACAAAACTTAGAGCGTTGCTATACTCTTTTTTTTTTTTTTTTAATACATAATTTTGCTCTTCCTAAATTACCTTATTTGCGCTAAAGGGACCCATTTTTTTCTTTTTGATCTTCCTCATTTACTATGACTGGAGAATCCTCAATAGCGTTCTTCATTATCTTGAGCTTTAGCCACGCCCCCCCCCAACTTGTTGCCATGAATGACCTTGTAACATTTTCTTGTCAAGCTGTAGTAACAAACTATGACATGCTTTTTTTGGTTGTGTGTGAGAACTTTAAGTTTCATTGACAGGCCATCTTACAGGTCTGTGGTCTGCTTTCATGACGTTATAGCGAGAAACACCCACTTTTTGAATGATGGGAGGTCCATTTTACACTTCATGAAGCTGACACAAATGTGTTCTATAGCTTTTATGTATACGATGTTGACTCAACAAACGTGTTTTACAAGCTTGACCACGACAAGTCTACAGTATGGTGGAGCTTTCCTTGCCGTTTCCTCATTTTGGCCTCTTCACAATGCCTGCACGAAGAGTCCCGTTTCATCTTATGTTACCGGACCAAAACACAATAGTGTGTACGCACAGCGGTGTAATGGTAAAACCTATGTCATTCCTGAATTGGAGGACATTTTGGCTTTCATTTCGAAAAAATACGTACGAGGCGAGTACTTGAGTGATAAACTATCAAAGGATTGATATTTTAATTGCCTTTCAAGATGACTTGTGTTTTTGACGTTGGATTTTATCACAAATTTCTCCCAAAAATGCGACTTTCCCTTTTTAACTGCATTTTTTGGCTGGTGCGACTTATACTCAGGTGCGGCTTATACTCGGGTGCAACTTATACTCAGGTGCGACTTATACTCAAGTGCGGCTTATACTCGGGTGCGGCTTATACTCGGGTGCAGCTTATACTTGGGTGCGGCTTATACTCTGGTGCGGCTTATACTCGGGTGCAGCTTATACTCGGGTGCGACTTATAGTCTGGAAAATACAGTATGCAGTCAGTTTGAAACTTATTTGAAACAGTTTTGGCTAATGTTTAATCCATATTCAGCCAGTTTACCATTTCAGAAGATGTTATAATATTTTTTACATTATATATGTTACAGGCTCAGTCGAAGTTTAAAATAACTAGATAACCTTGGCTTGCTGGTAAAATACAATGTTCTTTCTTCCTTGGCAGGTCTTGGGCCGTTGTTTCCTGACGGTGATGCAGGTACACTTCCAGTTCCTTTCGCAGACCTTGCAGAAGGTCCAGCCCGTGGCCCAGTCTTGCCTGGCCGAGGCCCTGGCGCAAGCTCAGGAGCGCTCGGGTAACGTTCGGGCTCAGAGCGCCGAGCTCGGGCCAATCACGGAGCTGGAGGAAGCCTCCCGTTCGTGGAAAGGTGCTGCTGAGGTAAGACATTGGATTGGGAACCAATTGGAATTGGATCTTGTCTGTCCTTCAGATAATCCGTCCCAATGGTCCATTTTATGCTTTGTTTGTATACATTGATGTAAAAAGTGCCGCTCTGGTTTGCTAGCATCAATCTGTCCAATGTCTTGTGGTTTTATTTGTGGAGACATAGTCAGAACTACCCTAATCATATTTCAGCATTTAAAATGGTGGACTTGCGAGTTCTATATCCTGGAATGTTGTCAGATTGCAATATTATATGTTGGAAATGGAAATCTCTGCTCTGGCGAAAATCTATTGTGAATGTGGTTACACCTTCAGGCCACGTCAAGGCTGCGTGAGAGGGGTCGCGACGGCTGCCTGGCAGGCCTCCAGGTTCAGCAGCTCTTCTGTTCTCACAACACCAACATCCCCGAGCACCAGCTGAAGGAGCTCAACATTAAGATTGACACCGCTTTACAGGTAAACAACTTTGTTATTTTCTGGCATCATGAACTCTAGATGTGAAATACTGCTTTTCTGTATAACTCAAGAAAAGTTGCTTTTGAATCATTGGCATTCAATTTGGATAACCCAGATGTTCACATATTGGTGAACTTGGCTACATCTTCCCTGGTCACAAATTTATCCTTTTGGGAATATACTGTTTATAGATTAGAATTTTATTTTATGCCGTATTCGGGAAATTTCGTAGTTGCAGTAGCAAGGCAGACATAAGACACACAAGACATTTTAGACCTGGGTAGAAAAAAACATTATACCCAATCATGCTGCATTTTTTACAATCCCATTTGGAATGTCCAAGACAGATTTTTTTGTTTTTTATTTTTTCGCATTCCTCAAATTGCCTGTCATGTTGCGTCCTCTGGATTACTCTTGACCTTATTTTAACTGATGACCCTTACCAGTTGACCTTCTAACCTCAGTCTCAGCCTGCAGAAGTTCCCCACATTGTAGACTTCCTATGTGTGGCTCCAGTTTCTTAACTAGGTCTACAATGTCTTGTGTGTCTTGTGTCTGTCTTGCTACTACAACCAAGAAATTTCCCCAATACGGGATGAAATAAAGATTTTATCTAATCTAATTTAATTGTTGTAACTCTAATGTAGAATGTTTATACCTGTTATTAGACTAGATAATTTCCCCATCTAATTGTGACTTTTATTCCATTCCCAATTCTTCTTCTTATCGGATTATGCATTTTCTGACTGGTGCCATTTATAAACAAAAAACTCTAAAACCTATTTTACCATCACTGGATAAACAAACAAATTGGAGCATTCCTGCACATATCAATCCATGCTATGCAAATGACTGAAATATCTCCCCTTCTTCAGGCATATAAGGCAGCCCTGGAAAGCATGGGCCACAGTGAATACGCCCTCAAAGCTGGCTTCCATTTCAACCCCAATTGCGTGGAAGCAGCCCTGCAAGGTTGCTGTAGCGAGGCTGAAGCACAACAGGCAGGCCGAATGCAGACCACCTCCCAACCCATCCAACGCGAGTTGCCCACCATACCCGTGCAGATCGGCTCGCATTTTCTCAAGGGGGTGTCCTTCAACGAGTCGGCGGCGGAGAACCTTAAATTGAAAATGGTGCCACCACCCCCGCCGCCTTCGCGCCGTCGTCATAAAGGTTGTGTTGTAGATTTAACCGTAAATGTGTGACCACCTCTCAGCAAACCATGCTGCTGCTCATTAAGGAGGCACTGGGCCAAAACGGAGTGACCCCCAGGGACGATTTGCCTGTCACCGAAGTGCTCAACCAAGTGTGTCCATCTAGTTGGAGGGGAGCTTGCAAGACAGCCGTCCAGCTGCTATTTGCTCAGGCTGGTCTGGTAAGTACACTGGCCCCCAAGTACACTGGTTTATTATTGGAGTTTTACTCATTTGGGTCATGGGCGGGTCTATTCCAGCCAACAGCAGATATCTGTATTTGTCGGTCAAAACAATGATGACTCAATCAAGGGTAAGGCTTATATTCGCATAAATTGGATTTGACATGCATGAAACTGCTAGGTGACAATGACAAAGCGCCATAATGCAGCTGATAGGGTCATTTATTTTAAAATAGAGAAATGATAAATAGATTTTGATGTCTATTAATGAAATTCAAGAGAAAAAATATATATATATATAAAATGTGAAAAAACTCAGAAATGATAAACAGATTTTGATGTCTATTAATGAAATTCAAGAGAAAAAAATATATATACATATAAAATGTGAAAAAAACTCAGAAATGACAAACAGATTTTGATGTCTATTAATGAAATTCAAGCGAAAGAAATATATATATAAAATTGAAAAAAAAACACTTGTGCCTGCCATTGCTGGCTAAGGCCAGACGGGGGCGTCTTATATGCGAGAGAATACGCTGGCTCATTTTAGTATTAGGATCAGTTTATTGCCCACCTGTTGTCCGTGCAAAAAATGCTAAAACATGTAGTTTCTGGCTAAATTGACCTTTCCTGAGGCAAGAGAGGAAAATAATGCATACTTTTTTCCCCCCAACTACTCTCGAAATTGCCACGTTCGCTTACTCCCCCAATTGTCCCCCCTCCCATAAAACATACTTTTTTATTTTTAATTCTCCCGAGCTGTGTTTTTTGGAGGCATTTAAGCGCAGTGTAAGCCAACACTGGCAAAACAGGAAAAAAAGGGATAAGAAACATTCCCTTTCTACATCTGGATAAAGGATGGGCTTACTTACTTACTTGGGAGGGCCTCTCCAGACCCCCTCACCCCCTCACCCCCACCCCCTTTTCCTAGAGTGGGTGTAATCTTTACAGAGTCACACCAGCGTGTTTATGCTTATGCAGTGTTTATTTCCTCTGTGTGGTCTGGAGTGTTTGCCAAGCCAGATCGTTGTAAAACAATCCCACTGACTGATTGGCACTTCTCTACTTCTTATTAACACACACACACACACACACCTTAAAAAAACATGTGCTACCTGTTGTCAGAGGGTAATCGTATACAAACATTGTCTTAAAAAACATTTTCCTTGTTGTATTTTATTCACCTTCGCTTTTCTTAAATGTGAGCCGCCCTACACACACACAATATAGTAAATTCCTATAGTGCATGAAAAGGACAAACCCCTCATCCCCTCCTTTCTTGTTCCAGCTGTGTGGTTGTCGAGGAGTCGGGGCCTTTTAAAAGAACTTGTTTGTTGAAAGGGAAGCCTAAAGCCACATAGACAACCTCGCACTGGCCTCTTTCTTAGTTGTAGTATAGGTCAATCCAGACTTAGAAGCTCACTTTTTAGATTGAAAAATTTGTTGGCGACGTCATCTGAATTTCTGCTTTCACTGTGAAAATTTACATCTAAATGCCAAACTTATAGAAAATAAAATACGTTAAAATATAAGTTAAAGTGTTGATCCCAGTCCCATACATGCGGGCCGTTTAGGGGCAATAGGTGAAGTGAATGGGAGCTTGTTTGACTTTGATTGTCGGCAGCGTAAGGTCTGTGTGACCAAAACAAATTGCATTTGATGACGAACATGTTGTTTTTGCCCGACCGACATTGAACGCAGCATTGAACGACACCCATGCGTGTCGGTATCTTTCTCCTGAGTGGATTCAAAGAGGCTTTTAACATGGGTTTCCGTGGTAATAGCTATACAGTAATCCCTCGATTATCGTGGCTTCACTACATCGCAGTTTTTTTTCTGGGGGATATTTTTTGTTTGTTAATTAAGGTCATAAAAATTTGAAAATACACACTGAAAATTGCAAGTGGAAGCCACTCCCCTTTTCTATGCCTGCTACTAGAACTCAGCACTGTAGTATAAAAATTTATATAATACATTTTAATTTTTTTATTGGGGTGACCCTAGTTTGCGGTTTTTCGTTTATCGCGGCCTTGTCTGTTCTACATTAAACCGCGATAATCAAGGGATTACTGTACTGGTACTATACTGAACCGAAAATTTTAAAATCTAAGGTTTTTTCCCCTAATTTCCCAGGAATTTTCAAGGCGAAATGTCCCCCAGTTCTGTATTGACTCTCATTTTGTTGTTGTTTCTTAACAGGTTGTTGTGGACACTGCTCAAATCGAGAACAAGGAGTCCTATGCACCTCACATAACCTTGGAAGGATCCCGGCTGGTGGTCCAGGTTCCTTCCACGTGGTAAGGACCTTATTTGACATGTATGTTTGATGTGAACTGCCCAACAAAAAAGAAGGATGTAACATTCAGAGACACATATTTACTCATGTGATTCATAGAAAGTACAATTTGAGCTCGTGGGAGTGGAACGTTTGGTTTTCCAGGTTTGGACAGCTTTTATGATGTCTCCATTTTAAATTGAACTGTTTGTGGGTTGGTAAAAAAAAAAACCTTAAGGTTGTTTTGGGTATTGCTACACTTCGTGATTATGTTAAAAGATAGCGACCATGTATTTGGTTTGTCGTTGTTGACGTTTTAACACAAAAGAGATCGAAAATTTCATGTTCTGCTGAAAGCCGTGTAATGGTTTGCAGCTTTAAGGGTAAAAATGAAATTAAAAAATGTTTTTTTGTGTTATGTAGGTGTCTGAAAGAGGACCCGGCTACCATGTCCTTGCTTCAGCGTAGCCTTGACCCAGAAAAGACGCTCGGCCTGGTGGATGTGCTCTACACCGCCGTTTTCGACATCAATAGATGGAAGGAGAGGAAGTGAGACATTCTTGTTTCTTAAAAAAAAGGCTAAAGCTTTCGCAAAGACAAACATTCCCTGAAACCATCTTTGGGGCTAGTTAGCCAAATCCTGCAGCCATAATTGAGAGATAACATGCTCGCACAAACTTTAACATCAGAGCCCAAGAGCTAATGCAAATGTAGTCTTTTGTACCTTGGTACCAAGGTTTTGGCTTTTTTCTTGGTACTGTATTTTCACGACTATAAAGCGCACTTAAAAGTCTTCAATTTTCTCCGAAATAGACAGTGCGCCTTATAATCCACTGCGCCTTATATATGGGGAAAAAAAACAGAAAACCAAAAATGAAAAACCACCACTGTCGGATATTAAAAAAACACAAACGCCTGAACTGAAACAATACTGTTAAATATGCAGATGCCATCTTAGTTTACAAAATCTTCCATCATTTTGCTCCTCCCCCACTGCAAGATCTTATACAAAAATCTAAAACATGAACAATGGCTGGCTCTAGAGGTGACTGTGTAGTGAGTGGGCTCTAGAGGTGACTGTGTAGTGAGTGCTTCATACCTGGAAGTCAAGAGCAATTATCGTATTTTCACGACTATAAGGCACACTTAAAAGTCTTAAATTTTCTCCAAAATAGACAGTGCGTCTTGTAATACAGTGCGTCTTGTAATACAGTGCGTCTTGTAATACAGTGCGTCTTGTAATACAGTGCGTCTTGTAATACAGTGCGCCTTATATATGGAAAAAATGTCATTCATTGAGGGTGCGCCTTATAATGCGGTGCGCCTTATAGTCGTGAAAATACGGTATATTACTTTTCTATACTAAATTAATTTCAACTTTTAAAAGTAAAGTTCAACCTATGTGGAAAATATGGGTTATTTTGCCAGCATAGGAACTGAACTACATCATAACTTAAGGACTGTATTGACCAATAGCGATCAGGCGGGTCCGTTTTTGACTATTTTCTCTCTCTCTCGTCCAAAGAGAGCAATGCTTACCAACAATCCAGATTCAACTACAGCGAGAGAGCCCGGACTTTGTCGGCCATGTGGATTTGCCCCCAGGCACCACCCCAAAAACCAGCAGTGGCCTTCCCAAAACCATCTCCAAGTTGACTTCTAAATTCACCAGGAAAGTCTCCTCTGGCTCCAACAGCTGTGGAAGCTACTCCATCCCCAGCACGCCATCCCGTAGCGCTCCTGTGGACGAAAAAACCAAGAGCCACTGCGAGAACCGCCTCCACGGCCTCCTGCAGATGGGCATCTCACCCGTCGGCCCCGACACGGGCCCCCACAACCCTCTAGCTAACGGTTTAGCATGCGACGAACAGGGCATGAACCTACCAACCGACCAGGAAATGCAGGACGTCATCGACTTCCTCTCGGGGTTCAACATGAGCAAATCCCAGCAAGCTTCCCCGCTCGTCAAACGGAGGAACTCGGTGGCGTCGGCCAACCCCGCCGAGCTCAAGCCCCCCTCCGGCCCCACGCCAACCTCCCCGGCGATTTCTCACGGCGCCGGGCAGCCTCCAACGCCGCCGTCTCAAACACAAGCGGCGCCTCGTCAACCCTCCCCTCAAGCCTTGCAGTATTATCAACACCTCTTGCAGCCTATTGGTCAACAGGGGCAACAGCAGCAAGCGCAATTGCCCCCCCAGATCCCACCCCCGCAGCAGAGGGCGGCTAGCAAGTGGCCCGGTTCGTCAAGTCAGCAGGTGCCACCAGGGGGGTTGTCGCCCCTGGGTCCAATCGGACAGTGGGGGGGTTCTCCAGGAATGCCGGATTTGAGCTCGGACCTCTACAGCCTGGGATTGGTCAGCACGTACATGGATAGCGTCATGTCCGAGGTGCTGGGGCAAAAACCGCAAGGGCCCCGCAACAACACTTGGCCCAACAGAGAGCAGAGTGATGGAGTTTTTGGCGTCTTGGGAGATGCGCTGCCTTTTGACCCTGCAGGTAAAAAATGTAATTAAAATGAAAGATGATGGCTTTTAGTGAGGGGGGAAAATTGCAATTTTATGGCATTAACAACAATAAAATACTGATGAGTCTTAATGCGGTAAGCAGCTAATAGTTAGCCTGTTAATATAAACAAATACAAAAAATATGAAGTCATCATTTCCATTTTACTATGGAACATGAGTTTATAGCATATGAGATGTTGTAGTACAATAGATTTTTCATATTTTCATACTAATTTTTGGTTTTGTTTTGATGATGTTGCAACTACGAGTGAGCAATTTAATCACTTAATCACATTTAAGCTACCCAATGTGAAATAAATGCAAGAAACTATAGTTTGAAAAATTCTTAACACTACATAATTTTTTTGGATGATTTCCAAGATGTTTTTTGCTCTTTTTAATGATAATCCAGTTAATATTAACTGTAAAATTTAACATTTGAAAAGGAAACAACGGATCTCAAGGTAAATATGCTCAAATGTATAATCGTTTCTAAAAATTACTCTTATGTCAGGGCACTCGTATGTCAAGGTATTACTATACTAGTGGCTACTTCTCTGTGAAGCGTCACACTGCCACCCATTGGCCAATGTGTGCACACCAATGTTACAATGCTTTTTTTTTATTTTTTAGAAAGTCCATTTATTTTTCTAAATCCTAATTCGTCCCCTCACATTCTTGCTTTTTTTTAATCAGTGGGTTCTGACCCCGAATTTGCCCGCTACGTGGCCGGCGTGAGTCAAGCCATGCAGCAGAAGCGGCAGGTGCAGCAGCCCCGCCGTCTCAGTAACCCGCGTGGCAACTGGCCCATGCCCGACGAACAGCACCGCACGTGGACACGCCCCGAATTCTACGGCGAGAGGTGAGTGGTCACCCCTCCCTTCATGGTCGTCCAGCACAGTCTAAATGCCGGCCGTCTATTCACGTCCACAGCGAGCCGGGCGGTGGCGGCTGGTCAGCCAATCAGGGCGACTCGGCTAGCTCCAGCGATGAGACTTCCTCCGCCAATGGGGACAGCCTCTTCTCCATGTTCTCTGGTCCTGATCTAGTGGCGGCCGTCAAGCAGAGAAGGTGGGCCTTGCTTTTGTGACTAAGCTCCACCCACGTTTTAGCTTAAAATTGCCATAAAATGGTTAAATTTGACAATTTCTCGCGTATAAGCCGCCCCTCTGATTCACAATTTTCACCTCCATATTCATGGTTTTAATAGGGAGTACAAATGTGTTGTTTTGAAGGGAAAATCTTAAGAAAAAACATTGCAGTATTTAGTATTTTTGAGATACTGTATGAATCAAGAGCAGATTATTAGGGTCAAAATCATAATGGAGTTAGTCATTCATCCAGTAATGGTTGTTTTTTTTACTGCAAAACAGAAAATAACCAACAAATAGTAAATGTTACCTTACCAAATCTACTGGTGAAAGGGTATAGCATAGTCTTGTCCGCAAATAAGCCACACCCTTGATTCCGTCATTTTTTTTTAGTTACAAATACGGCTTATATGCGAGAAAATAGTTTGTCAAAATTGGCTTTTAATTTCAAACTCTTTCATTAGACACCAAGAAACTATGATGTTTTTTTTCCCCGTTTGATTATGGATGAAAAATGGATGACTTCATTTAAAGTCCATGTATAAAATAAGTGTTTTGGTCCATTGTTGTGTGCAGGAAACACAGTTGCGGCGAGCCTGAAGCGTGCACCCTGCCCTCGCCGGCCCTCCATCACATCATTGATGACAGCCAGGTAAATAAAAGCCAAATTTCTTTCCCACCCCCATTTTTTACCCAAAGCATAACACAGCTATTTCGGCGGCGTCTTCCCTCAGGACAGCAAAACGAAAACGTGGCCCCCCAAAGCGCCGTGGCAACACTCTGCTCACGGCGCCACCGATCCCACGTCTTCCTTGTACCACCAGATCAACCTAGCCCCGCCTCCGACGTCGCAGTGGAGCGACTCCATGCAAATGCTGCGTTCGCCCGTGTGGGCGGCGGCCAGCGGAGCCGGCGGCGGCGGCGACCGCTCGCCTTCATCCGCCGTTTCCTCGCCGTTCCCTTTCGCTCAACAGCAGCAACAGCAACAACAGTTGAAAGACGCTAAGGCCTTCAAGTCGTTCCCCTTAAAACATGAGCACAGGTCCTCCTTCCTGCACCAATACTGAGCCAGCCAATCACACGACACCAACCGGCTCCGCCTTTAGCCGGTTTTATCACCCGCATATTTCTGCTGGGGCTACCAGGGCCGCCGAAAAATAACATAACACCAAAAAGACAAGGAAAAAATAATTAGATTCTAGTCAATAAGAAAAATATGTGCAGCTGGAATTTAAATTTGTCAAAAATTCACTTTGAAAATAGAAATTTGGTCGCTAAAAATCTGTTTTACTATATCCACATTTTTATTATTATTATTAGTATTATTATTATACATTATTTTTGCATACTCGCAGAAATCATACGACAAAATTATTAGCTAAAATAAAGTAGTAGTATGAGACTCAAGTCATGGTAATGGAGGAAAATAGTCCTTAAATCACATTGGTTGACATTTAGTGGGGAAAAAGTTGTACTATTGGGAGATTAAGTTGAAAAAGTTGTTAGATTGGGTATTTATGTATAAATATATTATAACTAATTTAGTTAATTAGCTGCTGCAAACTCTAAACATCTGTTAAAAATTGATAAATTGGTAGCTTCAACAAAGTATTACCATAAATCCTTCTCGATTGTAATTTAATATGCCAAAAAATGTGCATATTAGTGAAAGAGAATCGGGTTTTAATGGCATAAAAACCACACTCCACCCATATGTCTTATGCAAGGATAAATACCTAAAATATCAACCAACCTGTTAACAGTACAACTTATTTCCTCATAGCATTGTTTAAAGTTAGCCATCATCACAACTAATTCATTTGCCAAATTTACTGTCCACTTAATGCAAAAAAACATTTTTTTCAGGCAATTTCTTTGTTAACCACCATTTAAAAACAGGCAGAGTTAAAAAAAAAAAAACCTATCTTGAATTATTTTTTGGTTACCCGTTTTAACGTGGCCCTGGTATTCCTTCAACGTAGCACCCCGATTTTTGCCACTCCCCCTTTCCTTCTCCACCAATAATGATAAGCGGTCATTTCTCTTCTTTTCAGGCAAGAGCTGGCGACCGCTAAAAAGCAAACCTAAGTGAGCTGTAACTGCCAAATGTACAGCCAAAATAAACACAAATTTCATTTTTTCCTAACATTTTTAAAGAGGCTTTGAGCAGGCTCAGCACACTTAAAACACATTTTTTTTTAGGTTTCCGTATACGAGATAAATCTCAAATGTGCCATTTTTTTGCCAACCAAATTGGATTTTTTCATCAGTATTACTAATATTTCTTCATACCTATTTTCCACTTCCTGATTTATGTGAAAAAAGCACACTAGTCGTCCATCTTTACCAAATATGCTAAATTTAGTTTATTTTTTGTTTTAATTTTGATGGCAAAAGCTCCGAATGTTCTTTTTTTGTGATTTTTTTTTTTGCAGATGCCAATGTTGCCTGTATTTATGACACCAGAAAAAAAACTAACACTTCAACAATGTTTACAGTTTTGCTGTACATACATATATAAATATATCTATCTTTTTATAGTTAAAAATGTGCTTTGCACAATCAACATAGAGGTTTTGCTTTCTTTTTTCTCTTCCTTCCTTTTTCTAATGACAGACTTGTAACTGTTAGCTGAGATTTGACGGTAATGGCGGCAAACGTAACAAAAAGTGGAGACGTAAGGTCAACTAAAAGGGGCGGGGCTACTTGGCTTACTTTGCTTTTTGTTCTTTTTTAACTAGCGACCACAAATCTTTACCAGCCATGCAAAAAACAACAAAAAACAACAACAACAAAAAACAAAATAAAAATAACTAGCAAGACAATTGTCTATTTTGTTTATCTTCTGACTTGAAAGATGTTTATTTTTTTAGTATTTACAGAGGTAGCATTTTATATCAACATTCCAAAAATAAATGACAATATTCTTCACATTTTTAGGCCACATTGAGAGGAAAAAAAATCGGAATAGGAGGAATGTTTGGTTTAAATTTGTATGCAATATGTTAATTTGGGAATTTAAACTTAAATATTTGATCAAATAATTGGGATAATATATTGGTAATGTTTTATCGGCAATAATTTATTTTCTATTATATTTTATCTATTTTTTCTTTCACTACATAATTTAATTTTGCTGTAAAATCTTTTTGTAAACTTAAAAAAAAGAATTTTAGACAAAAAAATCCCAACTTTTCCTTATATTTTGACTATTCTGTTTGTAAAATAAGATTTCCAATGAAACAAAATTTTCGCTCAATTCTCATAGCATTAAATTTTTTTTCCTGTCATCAACATGACTCAAACAATCCTTCGAATAATAACATTAATGCATAAATAAATTCAGTGAGGCAGAATGGTGTTAAATAACATGATCAATATGACTGATGAGGCAGGGTTCCGGTAACAACTTCTTGCGGCAAGATACGACATAAAAAAATAGATTAAAAATAAGTTTCAGTGAGACGTTGAGCTTCAAAACGTGCGTCTGTCTGATTAGTGGCTGTAAAGTTTTGTCTCTAACACAAGATTAACAACGTTTTGCTTCAGTTTACCTGTGAGCTTTAAGATCGACAAGTAATGAATAAAGTCTTCCCTCGATTATTGCAACTTCACTTATCGCAAATTCTCTTCTTTGCTATTAATTATTGAAAAAAAAATATTTTGAAAGTTCATAAAAATGTGAAAATCCACGCTGAAGCTGGCAAACAGAAGCCACTCCACTGTCTTCTGCTTGCTACTGGAACTCAGCACTGGAAAAAAAAAAAACCCTACTTTGCAATTTTTCGATCATCGCAACCACGTCTGGTCTATATTAATCGCGATATTCGAGGGATTGCAGTATAGATTTGATTGTGGTTATGCTAATATTGTATATGAATTGACAAAATGGATTACTTTTGTCTAGTAAAGTGAAAGTTAAAACTGATACCATTTTATAAAGAGTTTATTAAAATTAGCCTCCAGTTATAGATTTCAATAAAAGGAAGTGAAATTACCTTGATCAAATAAAATTCCCCCAAAAATGTGACTTTCCCCCTCCTTTTATTGTGCATTTTTTTCTGGTGTGACACACGCACACTCATTCACACGATGTAGGCAATTTAGAGTGTCCAACCAGTCTACCATGCATATTTTGAGGATTTGGGAAGAAACCAGAGTACCCAGAGAAGACCCACACAGGCCCAGGAAGAATACGCAAATTCCATATAGAATGTTCCGAACCTGGGATTGAATGCTTAATCCCAGAACCAGAGAAACCGACCCGCTAACCACTTTCTCACCGCGATAGGAATATATGATCCCTTTCTAAACCTAAATTACACATTTCTTCCACTCCGTGGCAACCGTTGACCCTTTAACTTTAATATTGCATTTGTCCAGTAGATGGCAATAACGTACACGGAACCGAAGGTTTTTTTCATCTACGTTAACTTTGTTTGATTTTGTTTCAATAAAAACAAAGAAAAAACATGTTTTTAATCAATTTATTTTGTCCAACACAAAATTGGCGAATTCAGTATTTTTAACATAGATTTTTTTATGATCACTTTTTAGTTTTCATTTTTTTAAAGAAAATCAACATCTAAAAGACAATTAAGCAACATTTATCAAAATCAGACATGGTTTGAATTTTGTGGGATCATGCCGCCCCAACAGATCAAGTTAAATAGAATCACCAGTCTTGAAAAACGTACATTTTCTTCCATGTCAATTTCATAAATTATAAATATAGATAATATTATCCTTTCATCATAAGGAAAAACTGCAACTGTACAGATTTCTTACACTTTACTTTAAATGATGACAAAAGACATCAGTAACAAGCTTTAATTGGGTCTACAATATACTTTGTAATACACTGTATTTTGTGTTACATGCATGCATCACATGCTTTTGTAAGGTGATGATAGTCACTTAACACACCACACCACATTTCAATAGTAATTATTTTCTATCATTTGTAACAAGTACGTACCATGTTTTGTGAATGATGGTGAATATTACAAATATATCAACTCCAATTGTGACTTATTAAACAGTTGGAATGGAAACAGTCGTCAAAAAAAAAAATATATATATATATATATATATATATATATATATATATATATATATATATATATATATATATATATATATATATATATATATATATATATATATATATATAAATAGATGGCCTGAGCATCAGCTCAAAATGTAATTTAAAAGGAAAGTAACCTTCAGAAAATGTCCATTAACAGCATGAAGGTGGAGGGCAGTCTGGTGGGAGTGTGAGCCACACCTCAAGTAATTAGTTTTCTTCTGTGTCAGAAAAAAAAATCTCTTTTGTGCCAAAGAGAGCAGTGTGACACTAGAGATTGTTAGGCTTGGGAAATGTGTGTTCACAAAAAAAATGCACCTTAAAAATATAGCAGGTAAAATATTTAGCTACTCCTGCAAAATAAAAACAACTATTTTCAAATTGCCAAATTTCATTTTTAATATTTTTAAAGCCTAAAGATAGTTCAACTCAAGGGAAATAATTCTTACAAATATTTGTATTGGTAAATTTTGAGAATGCCCATTTATTATTGAGAACTTTTTACTTACAAACATTGAATCGTCTTTTGTGAATGATAGTTGGTAAAATCATATTAATGAAATTCTGTTAAATATACATGGATTTTACTATGGGGAATGATCTCTTCTTTTTTGTTAAGATGCCTTAATTAAATTAAATTTGCCAGAAATTGAATATTTCTACCATGCACAAATAAAATGTTTTGTTTGTTTGACCACTTATTAACTAACTCTTTGGTGGCCACTGGAAGTGCTATATGTCCAATATATTTTGTCTGGTAGGTGCAAATGGTTGTTCATTCGCCAGTCCCAGTCAAAATGGATTGGACGTCTAACGCCGTCAACGCCACCAAAACACGATTCTCAGCCAGTGTTCCTCGTTTAAATGCATTGGATGTCTATTGCTCTCAATGGCATTCAATGGGTTAACAAATATTTAAAAGATAACTAAAGAGTGCCACTTGGGCCGATTATTCGCTTTATTTTTTTATCAACAACTTAAATTGTTAATAATTGCAAAAATATCAAATATACACTGTAACCCTTGTCGGAAAAGCAGTAGGGAAGATGAATGAATGAAAAATGAATGAATAACATAGAATAATAATTAGTAGTTACATTTTTTTTAATCATAATTCCCCATTTTTAAAAAGAATAAAAATAGTTAATTACCATGTAAGGGGTTAAATGTCTTAAGTATAATAAATACATCAATAAAAAAACAAACAAATAAAAAATTACCTTCTGCTATAAAAGGTTAACGGTCTTAAGTGTCCACATTAAATAAATACGAACAATAAACAAGGGCTAAACATAAATTGGACCTGTTGTTTATGCTCACCATTTAAAATTTACACAAAACCACAGTTGCATTCTGTTAGTGGAATGAAGATGGGCAACTGTTCAATCTGAGAAACATCTTGGCGCACTATTAATAATTTCACAAAGTCAAGGTTCATCAAAATTTCAAGCATATCGTGTTTCTCCCCGCTGTGTAAAATGAAACCGACATGCATATTAAAGTGGCCTTGAAGAGGAAATTTAATTTTCCCCTTAGTGGTTTCCATCTTCGAAATAAATTACACTCTGCCAGAATTAGAACTCAATTATGCTGCCCACTCCCGCAAGCTCAGTGATGGCATGTGGTCAACAGCGCATATGGATATGAAGTTTGTACTTCTCTCAAAAGTAAGTTAGTTTTGTCATTAACTATCCTTGTGGCTCTTTTTTAGAGAGAATAATGCCCAAGTTTGTCTACAACACTAACAGTTTGGGTGTTTTGGAGGGGAAAGAAGCGTGTGATACAATTATTTTCAAATACAATATCCCTTTTTTCACGTTTTATGTTTATAAGCTTTTTAAAAAAACTTTTTTCATTTGCACAATTGCTGGAATTTCCAGAATTATTCTCGTTTTCAAGCACTGCTCTCAATCCAAAGTCAGTAGAATGACAACATAATTCATCTCAAGAGAAACGATGGATTTGCAATGAAGAATAATCCATGTCAGCCAATTTGCATGAATTCCACTCTTAACCTTTTAGTTTGTAGACAAGCAGCTGTGGCTAGGGCTTCTTGAATTCCTGTGACTGACTGGTGGAGTTAATATCGGTGGTGGGGGTCGAGTCTGGGTAGACCAGGAAGCCCGTGAAGGTAATATATTTGGCATGGTTGCTGTAAGCTCCGAAGCCATCCCTCTGGTGGGAGTAGAGCCACACCGTGTCACCAGCTTTCAATGAGAGCATCAAGCTCTGACTCTGCAGAGCCTTCTCCCCATTGCTGTCATCATAAATCATGGCCTGCACTTCCAGGTGGTTTTTCATCAACTTGACGGAGAGAGTCTTCTTAGGGAGCTTACCCACGTTGAAGGAGAAATAATACGCGCCCGGAATGCGGCAGAAGAAAATTCCCTCTGAAACATTGAAGTCCTCCCCGATGTTGACAAACCATGTGTCAAAGCTGACAGGTTGGTGCTGTGGCAGGCCTACCTGATTCACTCCTACGATACTCTGAGTGCGACCCACGGAGAACGCGGAACGTGGATCTTCCTCGTCCTGCTCTTCGCCATTTTCCTGATGCAGCTCCTTATCGCCCACTGTGTTCCTCAGATCAGGGATATGATCAGTGGCTGAGTTGCTATTCCACGACGGCACGTCGTCACGTTTGAGCTGCTGGGGATTGGGGGCGGGATGTTGCTGCTGCGCCCGCTGCGTTTGGTACTCATATGTGTCAGGGTAGATAAGGTAACCATTGAAGGTGGTGTAGTGTCCGGTGTTGCTATAGAGGGCATAGCGAGGATCGCCGTGGAGACGGAGCCAAACAGTGTCGCCGAACTCCAGCTGCAGCATCACACTCTGGCTCTGAACCTAAAGGAGCGAATCAGACTTTAGATGGGGAATATCATGTAAAACAATCAGAAAATCTGAAGATTTTTATAGGAGTACAGTCATACCTCGACATACGAGTGCCCCGAAATACGAGCAATCTGAGATACGAGTAAAATTTCGGGCAAATATTTATCTTGAGATACGAGACAAATTTTGCTATACGAGCATACAGCGGACGCGAGAGGTTGCTCATAAGAACATCAATGACATTGTCTCTCTGGTCGGAACTGCCTCGTGTAATGTCTCTACGAGCACTGGGTGGAGCGTTGCATTGTTTTTTTCCTGTTGGTCAGTGCAAATGGCGGACCGATCGCCAATAAGAGAGGAGTATACACTACTTCTCGTTGGAAAGTGGTCGTGCGTTATCCTATTGTGAGGGCATTTGTGTGCATCATTTTGGGAATATTTTGAAGGGAAGACAAAAGCAAACAACCATCGATAGGTTGCATTTGAAAGTCAGGGTGGAGGCGGGGCAAATAGAGCCAATCCGGGAGAAGAAAAGTATAAACATTTAAAACAAAATTAAAATTACGTTTAGTGTAAGTTTAGATTAAATTTACTTTTGGGTGTGTCTGCATCATAATCCAAGTTCATTTAAACTTGTTTATGTTATGTTCGAAGCTCATTTAGCAGTAGACTGCGGTACCCTCACTGCAGGAAGGAGCGCTTCCGCAGATCCTTCCTCCCATCAGCCGTCAGGCTCTTTAACTTAAAAAAGGCTGTGGGTTAGGACCTCCTGAATTTGGATACAGTATAGATGTGCTAGGTGGTGCTTCTATATATATGTATGTGTATGTATATATATATCTCAGCAACACAGTTACCTATTTATATATTTATTCATGTATTTATTTATTAACTTACTGTTAAGTACCTATTTGTGTATAATGCCTTTCCTATTCCTGCATCCTCACCCTCTTCCTATTGCAACAAAGAAATTTCCCGAATACGGGATGAATAAAGTTATCCAATCCAATCCAATGTTACGAACGTGTTTCTGTGCCCACCCTCTCAGTGCCTTGCTCTCTAACCTCCACGAAATTCATCTAATTTTAGTACTATTAAACACATTTCAGTACTATTAAACCACTAGTTATTTGTTACTTTGTTAATAGATGGCAAATTAGAACTAATAAAAATGTTTTTCCAATCCATTATCCTGTTTTTTGTTTTTTCAGATGGTTGGAACAAGTTAATTTGTTTTTATTTCATTCCTATTGGATACGTTCATTTGAGTTACAAGTAAATCATCATACGAGCTCAGTCCCGTAGCGAATTAAGCTGGTATCTCGAGGTACCACTGTATTTATTGAAGTAGAGCAGTTTCAAAGATACTGCAAAAGTAACCCCTGGATAAAGACTCATAATACCAAACTTAAGTACTTGGAGAAGAGGGGTGCCTACAAATTTGTAATTCTTCTAAAATCAAACAAAATGAGGTCTGCTTATTAAAAAAAATTGACATTTGATTTATTTATTTTTTATGAACAAACAACAATAGCAATACGGATGGATTAATGACTCAAATGTGCCATCCCCGTGCCGAAGCCAGGTTCCTGCCTGCCAAGTTCCTGCATGCCAAGTTCGTGACTTTCAACTCCTGCCTGCCAATTTCCTGCATGCCAACTTCCTGCATGCCAAGTTCCTGCCTGCCAAGTTCCCGCCTGCCAAATTCCTGCCCGCCAATTTCCTGCCCACCAATTTCCTGCCCGGCAAGTTCCTGCCCGCCCATAAGCGGCGGCGACTCTCCGGGCCCCCTGGATGAGGGGGTCACCGGTGACGACTCTCCAGGCCCCCTGGACGAGGGGGTTGGTGGCAGCATGCGGACGCCCGCCAGACAGGCCACTCCCACGCCTCGTCACCGGCTGGTGCGGAAGTCCGCCGGACCGGCCACTCCCACGTCTTGTCACGGGTCGGCGTGGTCGCCCGCCGGACTCCATCTTTTCATTCATCTTAAATTTCAAGTTTTGTTTTAATTTGCAGTTGTGGCACTAAAATAACACTTAATGTCCATTCCTTTTAGGACCTTTGACCTACGTGCAGACACAACTTTCTCGGGAAGGTTAGTTCCTACGACTAAAATTGCTTTCTTTAGTGGTACTGTTTTCGGAACGCAGTTCCTATAATTTTGCTGTCTGAAAGCTTTTGTTCAAATGCCACTTTTTGACTGGGATCAGTACTTGGCCTTCTCTTATTTCATACTTGGTATATACAGCTGCTTGGGAGTATCACCCCCAAGTATATCATCTGGTGTTATGCTGATGACATCCATTTGTACACCCTAAACTAAACCATGTGAGTGCAGTATTCTTATTCCATACCTATTTATTGTACAGTAAGAAGGTAATTTCAGTCTATTGATGAAACAACCAGATTAAATCTGTCTGACTGATAAGTAACGATTAACAATTCAATAAGGATTTTTTTGCACTATCACGTATGATACATTTTGGGAATAATGGATGGATGTATTGAAGAGCCAATTCATCTCTGTTAGGTTTGGGTTAGGGTTACAAATGCTATCTTCAGTCCATAGTACAAAGGAAACCATGCCAGTGTTAGGTCAGTGATTGCCTCCGCCACAGTATATAGGGCAAAAACAATCCAGTACATCATCCACCTGACATATTCCTTGACATTTTTTGTCTTCACAGCTTTGTAAGGTTGCTATGCAGGATACAGGGTTCCAAAAAAAGCACGGCGCTTTTTGAAATTATCCAGGATACCATGTTCTTAAGTCTCTGAACTGATCCGTAAAGGTAAAAGATGAAGTGAACGAATAAACTTCCACACGACTTCCCCTTTCCTCTCGTTCTGTCTATTTAAAACTCACGTAATTGTTGTATGATCTGCTTTATTCATATTTGCCATGTTTCTACGTTCCTCGCTTCACCGTGTTTCCCACTACAAGTTTGAGTTTGTTGTTCTATTCTAAGTCGTTATTAAATTTTGGGAAACCACCCCCTGCCGGAGGAATTAAAGTTTTGTTTGACCGCTCCTTCCTCGTCCGTTCCTTGCATTTGGGTCCAATCTATGTTTCCATGCTTGACGTCGCCAAAGACGTAACAATCTCAAAGGATTAGACATGCAACAACAAAACAAAAAAATAATAAATAGGTTAATACGTTTTTTTTTTCAAACATTCATTCAATGCAGCAGTGTTTATGGTGCAGTGACAGAGCTCTGGCCTACCTTCCTCTCCTCCCCGGGATTCTCTTCATACACAATTGCTTGAACCTCATTCCTATTCTTCATCAACATCACAGACAAGTCTTTATGGGGAAATTTTCCCACTGTAAAGGAGAAGTAGTAGGCCCCAGGAATGCGGCAGCGAAATAAACCAGTCTTTGGGTCAAAATCTCCACCAATGTTGACGTATACTGCGTCAAAGGTTACCGTCATCTTGGGACCACCTTCCATACTGTTGGTTCGTGCGACTGAGAAAGCTGAACGGAGTTCAACATTGTCCAGCTGCTGAGCAAAACCCATCACGGCGCCCCCATGGCTCAGGCAGAGCAGGGCAATCAGAATCCTCACTGGGGGCAGCATCTTATTTCTAGAGAGAAAGACATTTCAAATAGATTTAGAAAAACCCATATCATTTCAACTCCCAATAAGATTGCAGTTATAAGAAAGTAGTCTGTTTGCAGAACAGAAAGTAAAACTGGTTATTTCAGCAATAATACAGCTGTGTTTATTATGCATTCTTTTGAAATGTTGTGCCGCTTAAATTTTTGCATCTCAAACGACTGGCACACTTTTTTTCGCCCACACTGCAACATTCTAACTCGACGGTGGCTTCTAAAATAGCTTTAGTGCTGCTGTTTTCAATGCAAGACATGTGCAATACATCTGTTGCCAGGCAACCGAAACCTGGTTAAAAAGAGCGTAGCAAAATCAGCCTGTGGCGATTAATAATAATACGGTTAGTTCTAGTTAGAGATTTTGACTTCTTTTTAAAAAGAAACATGAAGGTATAATTTGCTATCATACTGTATAGTATCAGCCACCTTAGGTTCGCTCGCTTGACTTCAATGAGGGCTAGTTTCCCGCTGGTGGCTATATGATTGTGAGGGTGAATGGTCATCTGTCTCTCTGTGTGCCCTACAACTGCCTGGCGACCAGTCTAGGGTGTATGGAAGTAAGATGGACTTAGGCTCCAGCAGCCTTCGCAACCCTTACAATTATGCACGGTATGGCATGAGTATGCTTTCTCCACTTAAAGATAGTGATGCAAACAGATGACCCAGTGTGACCAGAATACATTGACAAAATAACACAAAAGCAATGCAAATATGCCTTAAAGTTGAGCAAAAAATGTTTTTAGGAATTTTTATGGTTATTTAACTACTAAAATAATGATGTATTGTTGTGTTGTTCCTTTGTATTGAATAATTATGGGTATAGGTGACGCTGTGAGGGATTTACTCCACAATGATCTAATAATCTCTTTGAGAAGGGTTTTTTTTTTTAACGTGATGCATGAGCCCAAAACTGGTTTTATGACTACTGTCAAGAAGGCACTTAAAAGCCCTCGTGACAGGTTATATTTCCACGGTAGCAGCCACACTTGGCACATCTTCTCACGGGCCTTTCAAAGGATGTTGTTGATGTTGTCCTCCCACTTCAGAGAAACTGCAATTCACAGTAACCTGAAGATGTTGAAGGTTAACACGGGGCAGTTGGTCGATGTAAGGGTCAGCTGCGACTTGGTGAAATCTGTTAATATCTTTACAGTATTAAGTGTGTCCAGCAGTGGGATGTGAAAGTCTGTCTTTCCAATCTCCAGCAAATAATATTTAGATAATTAGCCTGTCCTGTTCTATCTGTAGCTTGCGATTGATTGCAATCAGTCAGTCAAGTGTTTTTTTTCCCCAGCTTTTCTACACAACTCCTCTTTGTGATGTTTACTCATTAGCTGCCAATCCATTGCAATAGACATCACAGAGTCCTCTCGATTACTTGGCTGCACTGTTTCTGGTAGTTGCAGTTCAGTGACTACAAAGTAAACACAAAGACTCTGTTTTTGGATTAGTCATTTCCTTTAAAAATGGACACAATGCTTTTGGTTACCATATACGTGCGATTTTAGTTATTTTCCACGTTAACGAATGATAACATTGTAAAAGATCTTTTTTTTTAAATGTGTTTCATTTGCCTCTGATTGCATTTTTTCATGAAATTCAATTTCTTACCAAAGGACTATTGATAAAAATAGCTACCCTTTCCTTTTATTGGTGATTTCCGGGACCATTAATGAAAAAAATATTTGAGTCGGTGATATGGGAACATTTCACTGTACAGTCATTTTCAACCTCAGAATCCTGTACCTGACAAACCTCATTCTTCAATCCCAAAATTACTGTATTTACAAGGAACTGTCTGTACACTGATCTGTTATATAACTCATTGTCTGCAACTCAACCTCACACATTCATCTTTAATTATTTTTCAAATTGTTTCCAAGCATGCACGAAACATAGAAACGTGGAAACAATTCGGTAGAGATACTTCCACAATTACTCAGTTGTCATATATAAATCAATCAAGTGTCCGAGTATAATGTTCAGTGTACAATCCAGATTTCTATTCTCTTTGTGAAAGCAGCTGAAAAGGACAATGTGGAAAAAAGCAGACTTTGATTCCTCCTTTAAATATTTTTTAACACCTTTTAGACAAGATTTTTGTCTGTTGGGTCTGAAGTTACAGATCCCCATACTTACCAACCGTGCACAAAGGAAAAACGAGGCATGAGACTGTGTTATATTTTAAAGCAACCACGCGGCTGGGGAAGGTTGGAGGCGCGATTCCATTATGGACACGTGCTCGGCTCTCCGGACCTTCTCCTCCTTCCAAGTCCCAAGTCGCGCTTTTATTAAGTTTCAGCATTGATGTCATGAAAAAGGTACAACAGTCACTGAGACATGTTAAAGGCATCATTATGATTATTGACAGGTTGTTCTTTGTCATAGGGAATTTGTATGTCACAAATCCTTGCATATAATCTTTCAATCCGTGTCACGGTTAAATGTCATAGGGACCTTTCATCCATATTACAATCATCAGTGTTACCACCATCATAGGTGTCACTAAGTGTCACTGTTTGGGTGCGGATTTGTCATGGAGCCAATATGTATGTCCTTTGAAGTGCACTTGTTATTGTTTTACGCAACTTAACATTGTCCACATTTGATTTGTCTTGAAAAAATCTAATTGAATTATTGACATCAGTTGTGTGCTCTAACAACATGATCGCATAAAACCAAATTTTAAAAAATAAGTGTTGCATCATCATGTTAAATTGCCCCATCACACAAATTTTAAGATTCTATCTAGATGTAAAATTCATTGTTTTTTCTGGCAATGCCCATCCCATTGGGAGCTCTAAATTTTACATGCAACTCTATCAACTCATACTGTACATATTAGAAGTTTCACTTCCTCATTACAGGACCCAAAATATACTTCTTTTCAAGGCTCCAAAATGATCAACATGCTAAAATATTGCATTGGCAAACCTATTTTTTAATTCTGACAGGCAAATTCAAATGTACTATCCCATGAACAAGGGACACTTTGACAAAAATAAACACAAAACATGATTTATTAAGGTTTTTTTCTATATAAGTCACGTAAGGAAATACACACATGGGAGGCCCGGTGGAGTGAGTGCTTAGCGCTTCGGCCTCACAGCTTTGGGGACCTGGGTTCAAGTCCACCTGTGTGGAGTTTGCATGTTCTCTCTGGGCCTCCCTGGGTTTCCTCCGGGTACTCCCACATTCCAAAAACATGCATGGATGCACCGATTCTGGGTGTCCCCCGGGACTGGAGACAACTGGGATTGGCTCCAGCACCCCCGCGACCCTAATCAGGATAAAGCCATTCAGAAAATAAGATGAGATGAGATAGGATAGGATTAAAAATGAGACAATGAGAGTTACAGTGAATTGGCTGGCAATCAATCCATCCAGCAATCCAGGGTGTAGCCTGCCTACTGCCCATTGTTGTCTGGGATAGCCTCCAGGATCCTTGCGTAAGGATGAGTGACTGGTAAGATGAATGAAGATCCTAAGTACAACAATACCCCAAAAAAAAAATCAGCCTAAGTATTACTACTATAAAATAAAAGACAACCTTCCACTATCGGTGCATTCTGTCTTGCGTTTCTCAGTAAATCCCTGCGATGCAGTGTCTGTCTAAAAATAGCGCTCGGGAGACAGATCAAAAGATGGAAGAAACAAGGATGACAAGATGACAGCAGGATGCAGAAGAAATAGAAAATGTGTGAAATAAGAGTGTGTCGGGAGCTTCCAATCGAAAATAAAATAAAACACGCATTAACAACAAATTTGGTACGAGTAGGCGTTCAAGAGGGCTGGTTATTTATAGATAGACATTACAAGAACACCAGTAAATTAAAGACCAATTAAATAGGAGACTTGCATCATTGTCAACTACTATAGACTGCAAATCTGTTACAAAATGGCAAAAAAGACTGAAAACATTTACATTGCATTTTCTCTGACTCGCCAGGTGTCTCTTCAGTGTTTTTACGTTAAGATTGCATGTATTTTCAGAAATGTGAGGGCTCTACTCTAGTAGATGGATTTCATGTCAAAACCTATTTAGGGCGGCCTGATGGATGAGTGCTTAGCGCGTCGGCCCTATAGTTCTGGGGTTGAGTTAGCATGTTCACCTTGGGCTTGTGTGGGTTTTCTCTGTGTGATTTGGTTTCCTTCCAAATTCCAAAAACATCCATGGTAGACTGATTGATCACTCTAAATCGTCACTAGGTGTGAGTGTGAGCAAGAATGGTTGTCCATCTCCTCGTGCCATGTGATTGGCTGGCCACCAATTGAGAGTCTCCCCCGCCTTGTGTCAGAAGTCAGGTGGGATAGGCTCCAGCACCACACATGACCCTTATAAGAATAAGCGGTTCAGAAAATGAATGAATGAAGTATATAAATTGTTACAATCACCTCTCAGGTTGCTGTTCATTATTTGATGTGTAAATACAGTACATTTTTCAAACAGTCATTGTTGGTACGTTGAACCGGAGATAATAAACTCCATAATGTATCGTATTTATTCGAATATAACGCGCAAAATTTTGTGACAAAAAACTGAAGTAAAGTTCAGGTGCGTGTTATACATGAATCCTGTAGCCGTTATGTATAAAAACAAACCTAAAACCTGTCTTTGTCTGCCAGGTGGGGAGCGAGAGCCAGTGCTCAGATTTAGAAAGTATAACTCAAGAAGAATGGAATCAAGGACGGTCAGGTGGCGCTCTGGGGTCCTGGGTTCAACTAATTGGACATATTGCCCCTAGGTATGGGCGTGAGTGTGCATGGATGTCCGTCTCCTCGTACCCTGCGATTAGCTGGCCATCGATTCAGGGTGTCCCCTGCCTCTGACCCGGAGCCAGCTGGGTAGGATCCAGCACCCCTTGCAACCCTAATGAGGATGAAGCGGTTCAGAGAATGAGATGAGATGATAATACGTGTGTCATGACCAAGCCCTTTTAAACCATTCACTTTGGCATCCATGTATTATGTAAGTAAATACAGAAAGAAGTAAAATAGAAGCATGTGAACCACAGTGTTGTTGAGAAACTTGACAAACAGGAGATTAGTAAGGTAGTTTCCATGTGCACGTGACTCATTAAAAAGCAGTAAACAAATCCATAAAAGAGCTATAACTAAAAATAATGGTCATTATTTCATTATTTTAATAGACAGTCTAAACTTTAGACTGTCTCTTTAGACTCTAAAGAGAAAGTAAGCAAGGAATGCCTGAACAAAACTGGTTTGAAATGATGATGTCTTACGAATATTTTCTTGTTTTTTTGCACTTCTTTTTTAAAAACTATTTTCTATTTAATTTTTGGGCTTGCTTTATGGCTCGTTTTATGACAGTGGGTAAGACATTTCTCTCTGAAATGTCTTGATAATCGTATAATTGATAGCACAGATGCAAGCCAACCTGCGCTATATTCAGCAAAACAGGCCCAGGACGTAACGAGGCCTCCTCAGAATAGGGAACTGTGTACATGTCTGTGACCTCTGTAGGTATGACAATGGACTATACTAAGAGTTTTAATCATGTGTAAATTGTAAAAATGCCAGACTTTGAATTTGATATCTCAAAAGTATCAGTGAATTTTTAATTTGTTGCACGGTGAAATGCACTTGATGTTAGAATGAGAAAATAATAGGCAGTGACATTTTTGTTTGTCATGCATTGAGTTACCCTAGGGGTGCTGCAGTGTGGGAAGCTTGAGGGTCTACAATAGTAAACTATTGCCAAAGATTATCACATTTTAATTGACAGTAACTTGGCTAACCTCAGACAATTTAAAACAGACAAAAAGCTGCAAGGGCCAACGTTTACATTTCAAATATATCTGTTTTTATTCTTAAATACTAACTCAATGGCTACCACAGACTGCGACAGATGTCCAAACCATTCTATATATTCATTCATCTTCCATGCTGCACATCCTCAAAAGGGTTGCAGGTGTTGCAGGAGCCTGACCCAACTGCCTTCAGGCGAAAGGCACACTACACCTTAGACTGGTCGCCAGTCAGTGGCAGGGCACACAGAGAGAAAGACATTTACTCACACTGCCACCGAGTGGGAATCAAACTCAGACTGCTTACACCAAAGTCAGCGTTGAGGTTTGTTGTATGGTGTCATGGCATGATTTCCTGTTTTATGGTGAAGGTCCTCATTTCAGAGCACTTGCCAATTGTTTGCACCGGTTTCCAATAAGCTTCTGTACATAAATAGTCAGAGTCATGCTTGTTTTGTGCCAGAATGTCATTGTCTGCTGATGATTGACTCAAACCAGCATACAGACTTCTTGTTCCAGTAATAGTCATCCCGAAGAGGGAGACTGAGCTACTTGAGTTTGTTAACTGCCTTGTTTATGTCTTTGTCCTCTTCGGTGGGGGTTATTTTTACTCTAGTGTCATTTAACTGCTTTGTATTGTCTTTAAGGATAATGACTATTTCCAAAAAAAAAAAGATTTTTTGTTGTTGTTGATAAGAACACTGCTTTAAATTTAGTTCTGACGTAACCTGAAATAGATTTTTATCTTTGTAACTGTAAGCATGAATTAATTAAGGGTTATTTCAAATACTCTACATATTTGCAACCTCAGTCACAGTCTAAAGAAGTTTCCCATGTTGTGAAAGACTTCCTGTGTGTGGTTTCCAATTTTATCCAACTCTACAACGTCTTTTCTTGTGTCTGTATCCATTTTTATTACAACAACCAAGATAGCACTGCTCGAGTTGCAGCCAGTAGCGGTCGCTCTTGCCCGATTTTTGTTTTGTAGCTGCTTTTTCAGTTTTTTTTTATTGCATTTTCGTATTTAGTATTTTACCTAGTCCTACAATGTCTGGTGTGTCTTGTGTTAGTCTTCCTAATGCAATCAAGAAATTTCCTGAATCCGGGATGAAATAAAGTTCTGACCTAACCTAATAAAATAATATAAAGGTATAAGGTTATTGTAAATATATGAATGAACAATCATGATCAATCAATGATAATACAAAAAAAGGGCACTGGAACATAGTTGGCACATTGGCTGTAGTTTGGACACCGATTTACTGGAATTGTCACATTGTATTGTCCATTGTGTTAACATGATTTACTGTCTATCATAATTTTAAACCAGATTTTTTTGGTTACTTGGGCATTAGGGCCCCCAAAACATAATAATATAAAGGTATAAGGTTATTGTAAATATATTAGAATAGTCATGATGTTCATAAATTGGTGTGTGCCAAAAAAACAAAAAAAACCCAGTTGGCCCATTGGCTGTAGTTTGGACTAAGATTTACTGGATTGTCAATTGTTTTAACTTGATTTATTGTAAATCATACTTTTATACTTCATTACATGGGTATTAGGACCCCACTGAATAACGACACAAAGAGTAGCCATTTTATAATTTCCTATAAAAAACCTGTTCTAAAGAAACAATGTCCTTTTTATTTCTCATGAAAAGTGAGGGAGGTTGCAATGTTTTGATGTTACCTCGCATGGCCCTAACCCGGGGAAAGAGGTCAATATCAAAGTAGATGACAAAAACGTATACTTCAAACGCCAAACAACATCAAAGAAAGTCAAGATTAGTCGTTTTTTCTTTTTTTAAATTTTTGTTTACAATATTCATTCATTCATTCATTCATTCATTTTCTGAACCACTTTATCCTCATAAGGATTGCAGGAGCCTATCCCAACTTAACAATCAACATATATATATATATATATATATATATATATATATATATATATATATATATATATATATATATATATATATATATATATATATATATATATATATATATATATATATATATATATATATATATATATATATATATATATATATATATATATATATATATATATATATATATATATATATATATATATATATATATATATATATATATATATATACAGCCTTTAATCATTCTGCTGTGAATGAATACTATCAAATGGTAATTATGATCATTAACAAATGGTAATTTTTGCCTCACAGCAATGGATTCCACTGTGAAAATGAAGTGAAAATGTGATTGCACCTCATTTAAAAGTCAAATTGTACTAATTCATCTTTAGATTTTATTTTTCAATCATTTCGAGGGGCTATGCTTTCTCCATTTCTTTTAGGACTTTTGAACTCTACAGGTACAAGAAGTGGGGTGAGCGGTGAACCGGGAACGTATATATAAAAAATTTAAGGCGGCTATCTGAAGGTACACTGACGGACCCCCATTGGTGCAACCCATCTCATTAGTTTCTCTTCCCCTCTTCGCTTCTCATCCTCACCACTTGTCAGCGAGCTGTCAGCTGCCTGCTTGGCTGCAGACAGAGAAGCAACCTTGGGACAAAATGAATGTCAGTGAAGGGAAGAGCCAAGGACAGAAAGTAGGATTTCAAGTGACATGCTAGGTTTGACATCTGAACCTTGGACACCAGAGATGATGGGTTTCTCAGAGGTCTAATACATTCTGTTTTCTTTCCTGCCAGGCCTTGACAGCTACGAAAACAACAGCAGCAAGACTACAACTCTGTTACTCTACCATTTGCACCTAATCGCATACATGGAAGAAGAATGTGAGAAATATGAAAACTAGCGTGACGGAAATCCCCCTTTGTTCACAATAAATACACAATAGTACCCTACAGACTACCGTTTGAGTTTCCTTGTCAATAAAATAAAAGCAGGTACATTTTAATGTACATCTTTGAAAGCCTTCTGTTGGGCACCAATCGCAATAGCAAGCAGTTGTAACGGGGTTTGATCAAGACACTTTCTCAACAGTGAAAACAAGAAAGTATGACTAACCAGATTAACCCATGTTTTTCACAACATTTTTTTAATTGCAGCATGTGCGGTAGATTTTCAGAAAACCAATAAGAGCCAGCACTCATGATAACAGCCATGTTATTACAATCACCAGAATTGCAAAGTAATGTGTTCCATTAACTGTTTTATTCACTTGAGAACAATGTACTTAAAGAAGTAGTTGTACCACACCATGCTTTATACCTTTATTTCAATAGATGGAGTTGTCTGTGATTGGCCGGCCACCAATTCAGGGTGTGCCCTGCCTGCTGGCTGAGCGGCCCCCATAAGACTTGTGAGGATAAGTGGTTCAGAAAATGAAAGAATGGAAGATGGAATTGTGAAAGGAAACACTACACTACATTGTCCTTTACTTTGGGTTAAATTGCCCCTACTAATTTGGGTTAAGTTAGTCATTATGTAAGTCATTATATTTATTACAGGTTCATTCTTGTTGTTTTTGTTATTGTAGATGTTATTTATTTTGTTCATATTTTAATATATATATACACACATTCATTTTTTGCTTATCCCAAAAATGGTTTCAGGGGTGTTGGAGTCATCTTTGCCATTTGAAAATTCATTAATTAGTTACTTTTGTGAATAAAAACTAAATGAATTGAATTGAAAAATTAATCAAAACAGAAATACACTGATTATGGTCCCAAATAACACTCTAAATTATTCTATTTCACTTCCTAGATGCCATTAACAGTTCCAATTCATTTTAATTGGCTGTGAATGTTCATCTCGACCTCTAATCCATCCCAATCTGTCTTGTTTGGAATTGTGGTAATTAAAGCGAACAATAATACCTTTATCACTATCCATCAATAGGTAGACACTTGCAGCAGGATTTTTTTTTAATTTACCCCTTGACAGACTTCCAAACCATAATTTATGACTTAAGACTATTAGTCATATGTAAAACAATGCAGTTCATTGTGTGTGAACTGACTCAGAAGGTGCCTATCGTAACGGCAACAATTTGCAGAGTTGGGTAACTCAACATGCTCGGATGGGGTCTGGGTTTGAGCCATACATTGTTCTAACAACTGTTCCTTTGTTGCACAACCCTCTTCATCATATGCGGAGCTGTTTTTGCATAATACATTTCCACAGCTTTATTCCTGTACATATGCACTTCGATCCTGTCATGGCTAACTGGCTTTCTGTACCTATGCATTACATCCTCAATGTACTGTACTTGTTTCTTGTAGCTACAGGGGAGTAGCACTACAAAGTACAAAGTACGTGTTGGTTTTTAAAAAAATAATAGCATATCTCTCAGGCTCCAAATATCAATGTTGATCCTTAAACTAACAAGGAAATTATCATTTTCAGGTTACGTGACAAGGGGCAAATAAGCCAAAAAATAGATCTCGGTGAATAATTCCATTGAATTGTTGTAATGGTCACTGTTTTTGTAAGAAAAGTGCACACATACAGCAAACCTGCACGGCTTACAAATGTGCTAAGCCATATTGTTTCACTTATCAGGCATGTCTTACACTGATGGGACGGGATAGTGCAGCAACAGACAAAGGAGTCTGCCTTGTAGTGCAGACCATTCAAGATAAGAGACAGCTCATCATCTCAGCTTTATTCACATCACAGCTTGCTATTGCCCTAGAGACCTTTATCAACACCACCAGCTCAGATAAGCTATATGGATTGCTGGGTTTCTCTTCCAATTTTTCAATGATAATGAGCAAGTATTACGTGCTGCTCTGGTTTGTATCTTCTTCCATAGCATATATATCCCGGAATCACATGCAATGCTGTATGATATTTTATGAAAGCATTGGCGGATATTGATTCCTTTCCCAGTTAAGATCGTAAACTACCAGCAGATAAATAATGCATACTGTGGAAATGTGCCACAATGGCTGAATTTCAAAACAATGACCTCAACATGCATCACAAGATACCGCCGTTGTACCATCTGTTATTTTCAGACAAATCACAAGTATAAAGAATATTTTCTTACTGTCCAACATGACATGTAAAGGAGCCTCTGTTTATATTGGACATGCCTGTACACTCTCAACTTGACCTGGGATGAAGTTCCGTGCTTGCATACACAACACTTGCATTCAAAACTTGATGTCAGCATCAGAATGTTAAAATAAAGAATCACATTAATGATGAAAGGATGTTGATGACAGTGATCATGTCTGCTCACCTTAGCAAATGTGTTGTGGGTAATTTGTCTTGGCTGTATTCGCCGAGGCAAAGAGTAGCGAGGAAACTTCCGACTTCTCAGCACCGTTTGGATAAATCTCCTCTCCTCCTTCCTTTCTCTCTTCTGCTACTCATCCACCTCTTTTTCCTTCAATCTGCTCGCCCCTCCTTTGCCCATCACTCATTGTTCCATCTGCTCTTCCCGTTCTTGTTGGATCTTCTGTTAACACACCTCCATTCCACCCCCACCCTCACACACTATCATATGCCCTTGCTGGTTGCAATCTGATTGGTTTTAGAGGTGCAATGCGTATACTGCAGCAATGCAGTTCAGATCCTCTCAGTGGCTGTGTGAGCTTTGCTGTTTGATGTTGGTGATATTGCAGCGCCCTCCCTACCCGACGCACATATCCCTCAAAATAAAAAGTCTCCCCTCGCTATTTGGAGTGGTGAGACAAAAACAGACAGAAAAAAACATGTATTATCCATTTTTTATATGGAAACTGACAAAACCTGGATAACCCACATTGAAAATGGAGATTGTGCTTCTCAAATAAATGTGCACTGAAGCATTCTTTTTTTTCTTTCTATTTTGACAACTGCATGCTATTGCTCCTGATAATCTCAGAGCCTTTGCAGCAAACTGCTGCGCTCTTTGTGTATCTGCCAGCGTGCTGAAATAGATGCAAGAGTGGGCAGTACAGCTCCACAATGAGGCCAACCAAGTCCAACATGCGTCTGTTCTGACATTGAAAAATAATGAAGTGCGAAATCTTCACAAAGGCAGGTATTGTGCTCTATTTACAGATATTACAGTTCCTCTAGAAAAAAATCATGACGACACCTATTCCTTTTTAACAGTGTCTTTAAAATCCCAAAAGTATAATTAGCTACTCTATGAGACCAATTTAGTTTAAAATATACTTTAGGCAGCTTAGAGCTAAAGTTGCTTCCACACAGAGCAGTCTTACTCAAAGAGACAGAAGTCTTACTTACCTCGTCCTTCTTAATAGAGCGGATGGTTAACTTGTTTAGTCAAAATTGAGCGAGATGGCAGCATAAGTGTTTCCTTTCTTTGCCATAGTAAGAATTTGCACCTTCCTGGCGATTGCCATCCTTCTACGTTGCCGTTTAGGTATGGGAGACAGAGTGATGCCTATACCTTGGACACTAACTGAGCATGAAGAGGAAAAGGGGATAAAACACATATAGGAGTATGTGCTGAAAAATATATTTTAAAAGGCCCTGTGAGCTAGCAGACAACACCGTTGTCTCAATGTTCCTACAATAGAAATATTTCATATGACATGTCTGTTCTTTGTTTTGAATTTTATCAAATACAATTCCCCCAAAATTGCACTTTTTAATTCAGTGCAACTTCTATGCTTTTCCTCTTTAATTTTGCACTTTCTGGCTACTGCGACTTATAGTCTGAAAAATACAGTATTGTTCATACGTTTTACCCTCACAAGAGTACATGGATATGGAATAATGTGTGAATAAATAAATACACGTGACAAGGAAGAAGAGTAGTTAGCACATACGCCTCTACCAACATTTTTCCTCTTTGGCAGAAATCTCATGTTTACATTCTACTTTGACAATAAGATGACAAGAACATTACATACTAATTAACAACGGGGAAGCTGCAAATATGAGAAAATTCAGTGTCACTTCCGACACACCCGTTGTCCCTCCTATATAAGGCGACAACACATGATGCCACAATCATACTAGGTAAGATTGGTAAGGAAAAAGCCTATTTGCCTTCTTTGTTTCTTTTTTTTTTCACAATAATATATCAATTGCAAATTTCATTTCTAACATAGATTAAAGATTAACATTTTTTTTCTTTTTTAAGAAATGATGAACACAATGAAGCTTGTTTTCATCTTTCTTGTCCTCCTGTCCATCTCAGAGGTTTTTCCGGTAGGAATATGCTTTGTTTATTCTGACAATCGGCAAATATTTTTAAATGGGATTTTAAAATGTAAACATTTGTTTCAGGCTGCAATAGATCGAAGGGGCGGAAAGAATACAGGTTGGTAATATCATATCAAACAATACTTTTGGTTTATTACATTTTCTAAAGGCATAATCTGAACCAAAAAAAATCACTGCTTGGTATCTTGCTTTCTTTCTTTCTATCAGGAGAGACATCAACTTGTGCTAAAATTGAAACCGCAAATGAACACATTAACACAAGTAAGTGTTTAAAAAAATACATTAAAAGAAATATCATATCGTGAATACTACCTGTACCGTTCATTCAAAGTTTATATATATATATATATATATATATATATATATATATATATATATATATATATATATATATATATATATATATATATATATATATATATATATATATATATATATATATATATATATATATATATATATATATATATATATATATATATATATATATATATATATATATATATATATATATATATATATATAACAGGCTTTTTAGTTCTGCAGTTGACAAAGGGGATAATTTGATGTAATCACAAACAAACAAATGGAAAAAGTTGTTTTGTCAGGCATATATTTAGAAAATTACATTTCAAAACAAATAAATGCAGACGGGGTTAATTTTGTTTTAAATAGTGAGGGTGTAAATCTTCTTTTTTGGAAAATGTCTCTTTAGCGATAACGACTGCACATACATCTCCTTTTCATACCTGTCCACCTCAGCTAAATACTCCCCTTTTTAATCAAAAATGGTACACTTCGACCATATTGAAAGGGTTTAGATGGTAGATTGTAAATGGTACATTTCCTTTTTGTTCCAAGCTTCACTAATAAGTGGAAATGCCATTTAACCTAGCCGCCATTTTTCTCCTGCTGTAATAATCACTGTAAATTCCCTCTCTGTTCCCAGCTTTCTTATCAGTGGAAATAGAGGATGTCAGCTTTTAGTGAGAGATACACACATTGGAATTAAATTGAGAATCCCTTTATTAAAACACTACCAAAAATATTTCAATCGATCCTAAGTTGGTTATGTCTAAAAACTAAAATGAACAGGTTTCAATTTGCTAAAAATATTGAAATATATCCTTACTTCTCCTACTTTTGTTTTATTTGTAGACAACGGAATCACTAAATGATATGGACATAATATTGACCAAGTACTTTCTCTGAATTTTCATTGTCTTCTTTTCTATAGCCTACCACCTGACACATGGAGACATTATTACGGGCATGGACGATGATGATGGAATTTTGAGGAACGCTGTGCCTTGCACCGCGGCTGGCTGTCTATGGCCTAAAAGGAGAAACAAAGTTAAAGTACCCTACGAAATCTCTAATGATTTCAGTGAGTTATTTTAACCCAACTCCTTCCAACCTCAGCTATTATTTTTCAAATTTTCAGTACTATTCGGAGCGGCCACAGCAGATCAATCTCATGACTGATTTGTCAAAATTTCTATGCCAAAAGTCTTACTTGACAAAACTGTGAGTGATAAATGATAAAGCTTACCAAAAGCATTTGAGTACTGCATAACAGTGGTCTAGTGTAATGAAGACAATTAAACAATACTTTCAGTTATTCTATAATAAGGATTTTAAAAGTTTCAAAACAGTTCCTATGTTCTCCACTATTGTTTGTGATCACCGAAACAGACCTTAAATGACGTGTGTCAATTTTAAAGTGCTGTTTAGGGTTAATAGGGATTAAGCAATGTGATATTTTGTGTTCCACTGCAGGCACCGCAGAGAAGAGAGCAATAAAGAAAGCCCTGAGAGAATTCAAAAAAGGAGATCTCCAAACCTGTATTCGCTTCGTTAAGAGGAGACCAAATCATGATGACTATATATATTTTATATCTGATCAAGGGTAAGGAATAACACAAGCATTTTGGATCAGGACTTCCAATCATGCATAATTATTGTAACAGAATTTTTCCGATGCCATTACAAATGTGGAAATTAATGGCATATATTACTTGCTTAGAAGTCTAGGATACCTGTAAAATTGGTTTAAAATTTCCACATCCATAGATTCAGTTACAAGCCCATAGATTTCTTCTCCTATTGGATTTACATAATGGGATTATATTTCCCAATGGGTTTATTAAGTAAAATTTATATAGCACAGATTATCGATATAATTCTGCAGTACTTGACCAAATTCGGGAGAAAATGTATAACGCAAGCAACAGCCAGCCCAGCACTGGAAAAGTTGCTAAATTTCACAAAAACCTGTGGACAGGTGTTTAATGAAACTCTGGGATGCCATTTTGTGTTATGTTTCTTTTACCCATTGCGATTATTTTTTAAAAGTTGTGGGAGGCATTGTCCCAGCAGAGTGAGTATAAGAGTATACCACTCTGCTGAGAAAATAATGTTTTTTTTCGGTCAGTTCATGCAAAATTTAAGACATTTGCTTTCTTTACAGAGTAGTAAATATTGGTAAAGGCTTGTTTTGGGCTCTTTTGCCTTTTTTTTACAGTCAGGTTATGAAAATAACTCAACTTCTTCCAAAAGCCACACAACCTATAGTTTTTGTGTGTTCGCGTCAAATAGCCTGACAATTTAGGTACATTCTGCACAGCTCATTTTAAACTCAAATTTTACAAAAGTTACAAATTCAGATGCTTTATTGAGTTGATTATTTTCTATATTTGTTAATCAGGTGCTACTCATACCTCGGCCGCCAACCAGGTGGACAGCCAATTTCCTTGCAGCAAAACGGCTGTGTTTTCAAAGACATTATACAACACGAGGTTCTCCATGCACTTGGATTCCACCACGAGCATGTCCGCTCTGACAGAGATGACCATGTCATGATAGATTTTGAAAACATCCTATCAGGTCAGCTTGACAAAAATACAAAAAAAAAAATGTGTTAAAAAAAAACAGTATATAGAAAAGGTGATGTTTTTGTTGTTGCTTTTCTACAAAAGAATTTAAATGAAGTTAATTAATTGTTTTGCCCTTTCGTATGCAGGTTTTGAGCATAACTTTGCTAAGGTGGAGACAAACAACTTGAATACGCCTTATGATTTCCAATCTGTGATGCATTACACTGAGTAAGTACAGTATATTTTGTTATAGTCCCCCCAAAAATCGGATCAGTTTCTAAACTATTCACAAATGGTGTGTCATATTAAGTCGCTACTTTTACTTTATTAATATTAAGTGTCTAGGTGTATTTTGAGAATACCAATGTTCAATGTCTCAGTACTTTTGGCACATCTTTTTCTACACAAATAAGGACATGAAGCAGAAAATTCACAAAAGAACATAAAAATGAGGATGTTCGAGTTGTACGTTTTTTTTTTAGTTCAGGTGTACCCCACAAAACGATATGCTAATACATATAAACACTTCTTCTCTTTCTCTCATTTCTTTTGTAGCAAAGCCTTCACCAAAAATGGTCAACCTACCATTATTGCCAATGACCCTTCGAACAACCCATTTGGAACTGCATTCGAGATGAGTGTCAATGACTACGCACGTGTCAATGCACTTTATCAATGCTAAGTTTTGAAGTTTCCTGAACCAACATTTTCTCATTTCACACGATGTACATTGCATCAACTTTACTGAAGATGTCCATATCAGGTCTCTATTGGTTTTATGTCACATTATAACAAAATGAAGGAATTATCTTGTGACTTTTTTAAAATGCATTCATTGGCAATTAATCTTAAAATGTATTGATTTAATTGTACATTCATTGTAATAAAAGCACTTGAGGAAAGAAAGTGTTTTTGTAGAGTTTTAATGTCATTTTTCAATAAATCATCAACTACCATTGACTGCACTTGGCTGAAATATTTTGGGTGGGAGGGATAAGAAACATGAGGCTTTGTAGCCATTACTCCAACTCTGAAGTGGATGTCTACCAGTGATTTTCATGCCGACGCCTTCAGCTATGTCTGAATCAACCCTCAAAAACTATTTTATGGCTATAAAACCTTTACTGCAGCTACAGCTGCAACACATAAAAAATCATCAATAATAAGCTCATACAATTGAAATATTATTTAGGAATATAGCCATAATCACCAAAAATCATTTTCATCTGTACACAAAATCCATCATCCTTTCATTTCTCCTTCTTTTCTATCGTCATCAAAGTTAATGCTGAAAGTCTACCACGATATAGTAAGCTTAAGCATGCAGCTAAAAGCCTGTAATAGACACATTTACTGGCTTCCACAATGCACTACTCAACAGGATGATGTTATTTCATCTAAAAAATGTAGATTGAGAAAAAGGGGCACACAAAATGGCAGTATATTTTACAGACACAGACGGGGCACAGACCCTTACACGGCGCAGACACTTATAGAATCCTCCCTATCACCGACCTCCGGTCGAATAAATTAACACTCTGTACGCCTAATAGCAAAGTTTACTAAGCTCTCAAAGGGCTGTGGAAACAAAAATTGGATTGGATTGGATTGGGGCACATTACAAAAAGATTTAATCATACTATCGACAAATTGGCAGTCAATTCTATAGAAAACTTCTACAAAAGTAAATGTTGTAAATTATCAACAACAACAAAAATCCACCCCACTTCACTTATGAATCATCAGACTACGGTTTGGTATTTTGCACTCCAAACACATGCAATTCGTATTCCAGGATGACTGCCTCTCTCTACACAAAGAATGGTTCATAAAAGTGTGATGTTATGAGTGAGAGGATTTTTACTTTCTAATACTCTCCAATCACAATTAGTTTATTTTCTGAACTTTATATAGAGATATGTTACTTACTGTATTGATAGGACACAATGAGGGGCACATTGATGCATGGGCAATGTCACAATGTACAAGAAACATAGCTGTAAAAGAAGAAATGGAAAAAACGTGTACAATCTTTACATCAAGTTCATTCATTCATTTTCCGTACCGCTTATTCTCAAAAGGGACACCATGAATTGGTGGCCAGCTAATTGCAGGGCAGATTAAGACGCACACACTCATACCTCGAGAAAATTTAGACTTTTCAACCAGCCTCCTATGCATGGTGAACCAAATGTATATGGGATGAATTTTCTATTTTGGATAAGGTTTTTACGTGAGGTCAATGATGGAGTTACGGATGATGAACACCCGAATTAAAGAATAATTCACTCATTCAAGCTATTATGATTGCTCACACTGTCAAAGGATGTCTAGTTTTAATATATGAATTATAAAATTCTTAAATCTATTGAGAAAATGTGGGTGTTCTTTTAACCTAGTTGAGGTTTGCCGCTGTAATATTGTCAGTGATGCCAGGGTTGCCTAGAAATACTGACAAAAAAAGCACAAAATCCCGATAATTGACATTAAAATGCCAAAGTCTGTGTATTGGAGACATCTATTAATTTCTACATGTCTTTACATACCTAAGTCATTCATACCCCCTGTTGCAGTCTGAAACACAAAAGTATTATGTTATATTAGTTTTCAGTCAAAAATACACCCATTACAAACACCCATTAGCGACAATAGAATGATTGAAAAAATTGAAGTCATGATTGCGTTAATCTTTCTTTCTAGGGGGGAACAAAGCAAGCATAATTTGTGTAGAGCAAGTGTATATAAGGTACTTATAGAAATATGGATTACCTGTGCTTGTCAAGCTCTGGTTCTTGTCAGATGTCGCTTTGCAGTTTTCTTTCACCCTATTTATTTGCTTCATTAAAGGGTGTGTCTTATTGGTTAATCAAAATCCAAATCTTATCAATGGCGGCTCTATTATATTCTTTTGATGTAATTAATTTACAGTCCTTTGACACAAAGATTTTTTTTATTTTCTACAAATAACGTAAGTGTAAAAATAACTTTGTAAAATGCACATAGACTATCTTATCTTTTATAAGAAATAAAAAACAGCGTCTCATACTCAAACATATTCACTCTCAGCTGTTTGTTATTACCATACTAGGAAGACACATTAGAATAAAGACAAAGAAAAAATAGCATACCTGACAATTTATTACTCATTATTTAATTAAGGTGTAGCGCAATGTTTGACAACATTTCAATTCATCATCCATTCAGAGGAAAGGTTTTTCAAACACTTTAAACTGGCTAATTAACTATGAACGTTATTATTCAACATTATACAAATATTTTACTATGTTGTTGAGAACAAGGTTTTGAGACCATTAACTAAATTTTTAAACTATTTGACAGCATGTTTCTGAATCGTAATGTTGTGTTGCAACATATTGTTCCATTCATGTGAACAAAAGGGAAACAGGTCCTGGTACACTGCACAAAAAAAATGATTTAATGTAGATTCAATAGATATAAACAATTTGGGCATTTTTCTAGCATGGCCATGGAACGTGATGAACAGGTAAGGTCGAACGTACATATTCACAGTCATCTATTTAATTCTTACTTAAATAAGAAACATGCTTTGTAGTTGTTATAATTTGACAGGGATGTTTTTCAAACATAATTAGTTACCTATCTTTATTTGTTAAATAAATAAAGTTCATCATTCCACCCCCCAAAAAATACATTAATAAATACATTTTCTGTATCGCTTATCCTCCCAAGGGTGACTAGGGGTACTGAATCCGATCTGAGCATACTTTACACCTACTGCGGCCCTCTATGGAATAGTTTGCCGACCTCTGTAATCTATTTCCTACCACATTCATAGAGAGCATTGACACGTTTAATGTCATTGTCGGTCATCTTGAGTGAAGTACCCAATGGATGGACAGGATACATTTTAGAAATAATGGTTGGTAGTCCATTTTTGGAGAAGCCAAAGCTAAAAGAAAAATCACATAAACACGCATAAAAATGATTAGCCAGCAAGAGTCTAGATTCAGTGATATTGGTGAAAAATATGTGGCCTCAAGACTCTATTTATAATTCTAGATAGTTCCAAACACTTACTTGCCGTAATGCATGATTGAGTCAAAGTCATAAGGTGTACCCAGGTTGTTTGTGTTGACCTTATAAAAGTTTGTCTCCATTCCTGTGGAAGAAATAAAACTAGATCCATGATAAGAATCTTTGTAGGGTGAGTAACAGTAACTGTAACACATAAATTGCTCTTAATGTTCTTCAACATTGCTTCGTGGGCAGGGGTCGGGAAACTTTTATGACGAAGAGAGCCACAAACAATTCATATTTTCCAATGTTATTCCTTATGAGCCATACTACGAATTTAAAAGTCAAAATACATACATGTAAACGAGTGCCCTTTCAATTTTTTTTTGTCATTTCACCACTTTTAAAGTGGAAAAAAATGAATATTTTTTAAAAGATTCTTATGCTATTGCCTATCAATGAGAGGAAGCATTCCAGCAGAGTCTACAGCAGAAAGAAAATTAAGATTAAAGTAGTTCTAGATGTAGTATCTCAATTCTGTCACCAGGTGTTTCCATATTTTAGCTCACAGGTTAGCAAAGAGCCATTTGCACTCCTCAAAAGAGCCACATGTGGCTCCCGTGCCATAGGTTCCCTACCCCTGTTCTAAGGGCTCTTTCAAAGCACCTTACCTGGCTCTATGTTCTCAAAAAAAATGTGCACGTAATCATCTCTGTCAAATCGAACTTGCTCATGGTGGAATCCAAGAGTGTGAAGAATTTCGTGTTGCACAACACCCTTGCGCATACAACCATTTCTCCCCAAAGAGATGTACTGCTCTCCTGATTGACGCCCGAGTGGTGACGTACACCTAACAAATACATGAGGCATTTCAAGATGTTTAGAAACAAATTGATCAAACAGGGTGTACAGTCATTTTATTCGGCTCTATGTAAATATTAATGATAACTGTTTAAAAAAAAAGAAAAAGAAAACTTTTTGGGGGAAAATTGCACTTATTTGGCACAAATATATTTTGAAATTAGAGAATGCTCCGCAGTGTGTGTTTAGGAAAAACTGTCATAATTATTTTTTTGCCAGCTGCATCTCAATAAATTTACTTGCAATGGTGTAAAATACACTGGGTGAAACTAATAGGAAACAGTCTACCAAGAATTTCATAGTAGGCATCAGTGCATTTTCCACAAGTGATACTTCACAGTGGCTAATCTAACTGTAATTCCATGGAAAAAAAACATTTCTTCACAATAATTCATTTGGACATTTGTCATAGTCACCACACAAATTTAAAGGCCTTGCCCAGGCTTTTTGATGATTTATCAAAATACATCAACTGTGATAAATGTTGATGGGCAGAGGTTAAGAACAGAGCGCTGAATCTTTGAGTCATGGGGATTCTCGCCTTTTGTCAGTGTAAAATGGAATTGTGCCGTCACATGTCTGAGTGTTGTCACGTCCTGCCTTCGGGCTTGGCCCTACCACGATATAGTAAGCTTTAGCATGCTGTTAGTTGCTCTTCATGGTCGTTAGTCGGTTTTAGGACCAAAGCCTAAATGCCTTTAATAGATACACTTACTGAATTCCATAATACACCAAAAATCTGATGATGTTATTTGTTCTAATAAAGATAAGGAGATTAAAAAAAGGGGCCACACAAAATCGCAGTTCAGGTAAGTCCACGGAAAAGTACCCCCCCCCCCCACACCCAAATATGCAAAACTTGTACTTCAGGATTGCAAATTGGCTCAGATGGATAAAATATGCACGGTTGTGTTGACTGGGAAAACAAGCTAACCGAAATGGCATCAATCCAAACAAGTCATTGAAAATTCCTACAAAGACTCGACACTAACAGGCTAAACCTCTCAAATTGCAAATTCTTATTAAATATACTCGCTATTTTTTCACCAATGCAATTTTGTCAGAATTGTTAATAAAAGTATTTACTTTTGCCCAATACAAAAAACATCATGATTTTCAGTTTATACTTGGCAAGGCCTTTAAAAAGGATGTCATCACTAAATGTGCAGCGAACAAAATCCTACCCGGGTCCAAGCACAAAGTGCACGTAGTCTCTTTGCTTTGTGTGCCAAACAAACTGAATGCACGTCTTCTGATGAAAACTCAATAAAGCATCAATAATTAGCAAGCGCTCTGCATTTGCTGCGGAGACAAAAAAAAGTTTGTTGATGTCGCAATTTGAAACTTACTGTAGATACATTGACATTCTTTACGTCTAAAGTTTACTACTGAGCTATCGAAGGGCTATGGAAACAAAAATTGGATTCAGCTATCACATTTCCAAAGGTTTAATAATACTGTCGATAACTTGACGTTCTATTCTCACAATAGAAAAGTTTACTTTCCTTACAAAAGAAAATGTTCGATACTGTTAAAAACTACTAAAAAAACAACAAAATCCACCTCACTTTACTTATGAATCATTAGACTTTGGGCACGTGCAATTTCTGTTCCAGAATGACTGTTTCCCATTACGCAAAGAATGATTCATAAACACATGATGGAATGAGTTAGAGCAAGGGTGCCAGACTCGGGTTGGTTCGCGGGCCGCATTAACGTCAACTCGATTTCATGTGTGGAGGACCATGTTAGATATAATATTTATTCATTTATTTATTTTTATTAATGGATTAAAAGAACTGGGTTAAAAGACCTGAATATTCCATTTTTATAGATCTAAAACAATTTTAGCTATTTTTTAAAATATTTTTAGATATAACAAAATGATATTTGAACTAAAAACACAGAATAAATTGAATAAAAAATGAAAATTATTGATTTAAAAGGGGGAAAATTCAGGAAATGTAATAGACATCTATACTCTTTATTTTAATTTCATCTTAAAACAGAAAGTCGACACTCATCATTTACTTTCTCGGGTCACACAAAATGATGCGGCGGGCCAGATTTGACACCGGTGAGTTAGAGCAAAAGGAGTTCTACTTTTTACTACTCTACACTCACAATTCATTTAATTTCCCAACTTCGCGAAAACTTTTAAAAGAGGAATATGTCACTTACTGAAATGAGAGGACAAACGGACAGGCACGATGACGTTTTTTCCGTATTTAGGCCATTTGCATCCTATGTTTGTGCACGGGACAGCATTTCTTTGTAAATTTGGGGCAATGTCCCCATGTGTCAGAAACATTGCTGTCAAAGAAGAAAGAGAAGAAACATGTACAGTGATTACATTAAGTACATTCATTCATTTTCTGTGTCACTTATTACAATCGTGGGGCATAAGGAGACCCAAACACTTGTACCTAGGGAGAATTTACAATGTTTAACCAGCCTATCTTGCGTGTTCAATGAAGTACATATGGTTTGAATTTTTGATAGGGTTTTTACATGAGGTTAATTACGGTGTTACGGATGATGAACACCCGAATTAAAGAATAATTCACTCATTCAAGCTATTATGATAGCTCACACTCTCAAAGGATGTGTCTAGTTTTGATATATGAATTAGAAAATCCCAGAATCTATTGAGAAAAAGTAGGTGTTCTCTTACTTGAGTTTAGGTTTGCCGCTGTAATATTGTCAGTGATGCAAGGGTTGCCTGGAAATACTGAGGAAAAAAAGCACTGAATACTGATAATTGACATTAAAATGCCAATGTCTGTGTATTGGAGACATCTACTAATTTCTAATTGTCTTTACATACCTGAGCCATTTATAGCTCTCGTAGCAGTCTAAAAACACAGAGGATTATGTGTTAGTATTAGTTTTCAGTAAAAAATACTGAAGGCATAAAAAAAAATATATAGGTCTTACTGGACAAACACCCATTAGCGACAATAGGATGATAGATAAAATTGAAGTCATGATTGCGTTAATCTTTCTTTCTAGGAGGGAAAAAAGACAGCAGAGTTAGTTTGGAAAGAGTGTATACAAGGTACTCATAGAAAAATGGTTTACCTTTCCTAGTATGGCTCCAATTTATTGTATGATGCGGCTTTACAGTTTTCTCTTACCCTATTTATTTGCTTCATAAAAGGGTGTGTTTGATTGTTTAATCAATATCTGCTTCATATTAACAATGGCAGCTCAATTATTTTCTTTTGATCGAAGCATTTTTCAGTCCTTTTCCACAAAGGTTATTTTTTTCACTCTCTAAAAATTGTGTAAATGTAAAAAAAACCTTTAAACTGAAATGCAATGACACTGTTTATCTTAAATATAAAAATGAAAACTAGCATCCTTTTACCCAAACATATTTACTCACAGCTGTTTATTACTACCATACTAGGAAGAAGCATTGGAACAAAGAGAATGTAATAGCTCAAATGCCAGAAAGTAATCATTGTAGTATTCGTTGACTAATTAGGGTGTGGCTCAATTTCCTGAAATCTTTCACACTATAATTCATCATCCATTCAGAGGAAAGGTATTTCAAACACTTTAAACTGCCTTTTAGGGCTAATTAACTATGATAGTTAATATACCAAAATTATACAAATATATTGTTTGTTGTTGAGAATAAGGTTTCGAGACAATGATCTCAGCTTTTAAACACTTTTGATCGCGTAACTTTCTCTCTGTCATGGAAATCCTGTGTGGCAACATATTGTTCATGTGAACAAAAACAAAACGGGTCCTGGTGCACTGAAAAAAAATGATTTAATGTAGATTCATTAAAGATAAATAATCTGGGCATTTCCCTGGAACGTTTATGGAATATGATGAAAAGCTGATGTCAACCCAATACATATCCATCTATTAAAATTATACTTAATTCAGAAACACACATGTTGTAGTTGATACAATTTGAGAACAAAGGGTGCGATCCTCCCCTGCCTATCTCAACAGTCAGGAATAAAGCCACCAATCTTTCCATTTGGCCCCCCCCTGCCTAAGTACTTGAATTAGTTATGTAAAAAAAATGTGTTTTACCCACGCATACAAAAAAGCATCGTAAATTACACAGAGTTCCTGACTACAAATTAAATGGTATGTATAAAAAAACTATTTTTAGGTAAACATTATTTTAAAGCAATGAAATAATAAGTGTGTTTCTAAGAAATATTTCTATCCAACTTCTTAAACCAATTTACATGGAAGAAATCACCCTGTTTGAGTAAACACACATTGACACCATTTTTAGGGTTCAACCATTGATTTATTGTCCACTTCTTCTATCACCCTCATATCACCAAAGCAAAGGAGGAAAAATCAAATCAAATGAAAAGCGAACCCTCATCTCTCTTTTCTGGTTCCGAAAATATATTTGAAGTTACTAAAACTTTAAGTCAGGGCGGCCTGGTGAGTGGTTAGCGCGCCAGTTCACAGCTCTGGGGTCCTGGGTTCAAATCCAGGTCATGTCAATTTGTGTGGAGCTTGCATATTCTCCCCGGGCCTGCCTGGCTTTCCTCCGGGTACTCTGGTTTCCTCCCACATTCCAAAAACATAGGCTAATTGGAAACTCTAAATTGGCCCAAGGTATGGGTGTGACTGTGCCCTACGATTGGCTGGCCACCGATTCAGGGTGTTCCCCGTCTTTGGCCCGAAGACAGCTGGGATTGGCTCCAGCACCCCTTGCAATTCCTCTTGTGAGAGGATAAAGCGGTTGAGAAAATGAGATGAGATGAAAAGCTTTAAGTTACGGCTTCAATATTTATTTGTCCATCTTCAAATCCCCCAGAACAGAAAACGGGCAAATTGCCTTATAGGTACGAGGTCAAGACACAACGACCGATTTCGGTTCATGGTGTCCCCCGCCTGGTGATCGTACTTTGCTGGGATAGGCTCCAGAACCCCCTGTAGCCCTTTTGAAGATAAGCGGTTCAGAAAATGAATGAATGTATTTGTAAATTCTGAACAGGTCATTAACAAGACCAAAGTACAGATCTACCAGCAACAAAACATATTTCTAAACACCATCACATTGATAAAGAGCATTGATGCGTGCAATGTCGTTGGCTGTCATCTCTGTCGAAAGACCAAAAAGGCGGCCAGGATCAGTTTTAGAAACGATGGTTGGTTCTCCATTTTTGGAAAAAGCAAATCTAAAAGAAAGATCACATTATGAATAAAATAGACGGTGTAATAATGTTAGCGAAATAAGACCTCAAGACTATTCAATTTTAGATTGTTCAAAACACTTACTTGCTATAATGCATGATTGAGTCAAAGTCATATGGAGTATTTAGGTTATTTGTGTTGACCTTCTGAAAGTTACTTTCCACTCCTGTGCATGAAATAAAAACAAGAGTACATTTTTTATCTGCATGATCAGGATCTTTGTTATGCACATCACAGTCTATAACTGGTAAATTCCCTTTGATGAGCTTCAACATTGGCTTGTAGGAGGTTTTCCAATGTGCCCTCACCTGCAATTATGTTCTCAAACAAAATGTTGACATGATCGTCTCTGTCAGACCGAACTTGCTCGTGGTGAAATCCAAGAGCGTGAAGCACTTCGTGTTGCACAATGCCATGGCGCACACAACCATTTTTCTGCAAAGAGATTGGTTGTCCTCTCAATTGACGCCCAAGGTATGACCAACACCTATCACATAAATATGGGGTTTCAAAGATGTAGTAATGGATAGGAATCTGGTTTAAGCACAGTTATGCAACATGTCAATAGGTTCCTGGCACTAACACACAACACAAAGTCATACCTTTTTATTTATGCAAATTTTGTAGGTAGTTTTTCTTTCTGCCCAATCAAGTAATCTGTTGCTTTTTTGTTTTTGTTTTTTTATTTAGTATGATTTTTTTTTACTCTAAAATCATAGTACCATTAAAACATAATGTAGATGTCATCAATTGTAAATACACAGTGTGAAAAATCTTACCCGGATCCAGGGAAAAAGTGTACATAGCTTCTTTGTCCTCTGCGCCTCCACATAAAGCGAATACACGTGCTCCCATGAAAGCTCACTAAAGCATTAATTATTGTATTTCGCTCTGCACGGGCTGTGGAGACAAAAAAAAGGGTCTGATGAGGTAGGAATTGGGTTTAATCATACCGTAAATAAATTGACACTCTGTGCACCTAATTACAAAGTTTATGTTCTCTACAATAGCAGATAGGCTAATTTTAAAATAACAACAAAATCCCATCCTAATTTATTTCTGAATCATTTCATCTAGTTAGATGTTGGACAATGGTTTTGTATTTTATATTGCTAAATTTGTGGGCAGTCGTATTTGTCTGTCTCCCATGATACAAAAAAAAATGGTAATGTAAAGATACTGCTGAAGGACTTCAACTAAACCTTGACTCGAACACTACTCTCTAATCACAATTCCTTTGATTTCCATAACACCATCCATAAAGCTTTAGTGGACATTTGTAAAGTTACTTACAGAAGGAAGAGGACATAGTAACAGGCACATAGACGAATGTTCCTTGTTTAGGCCATTTGCATCCACTGATTGTGCAAGGATCTGCATTTCTTTGTAAACTTGAGACAATATCCCCATGGGTCAGAAACTTTGCTGTCAAAAAAGAAATTGAAGAAACATGTAGGTACATATGGTTTTATTTTTTAAAATCTTGGGTATCTTTTTTTCTTTGAAGTAAATTACGGAGTTACGGACGATGAATATCCGAATGAATCTATCATTCACATATTTGAACTATCATGATAGATCGCACTGTTAGACGATATGTCTATAGTTCAAATATGTGAATTGGAAAATTCCTGAAATAATTGAGCAAAACCAGGTGTTGTCGTACTTGTGTCGAGGTTTGCCGTTGCAATATCGTCACTGATGCCAAGGGTGCCTAATAATATAAAAACAAAAGGGCAATAATTACAAGAAATTAACATTTGATTCCCAATTGTCTCTATATTTGATACTAATTTCTACATTCATTAACTTACCCGTGTAATTTTTACCCTGTGCCAAAGTCTGAAACACAATGCATTATGTTATATTATTATTCAGTCAAAAATAGAGAAGGCATACAAAAATAGAAGTCTTACTGGACAAACACCCACTAGTGACAATACTAGGATGATAGAAACCATTGCAGTCATGATTGTGTTAATCTTCCTTTCTACGGGAGAAAAAAAAAGCTACATTTGTAAGTATATACACGAGGTACTCGTAGGAACTAGGTTTACCTTAGTCAGGCTCCAATTCTTGTATGATGTTGTTTTGCAGTTTTCCATCGCTTAAATGCATTTTTCTCCTCAAGGGTGTGTCTGACTTGTTAATCCACATATGCTGGATGTAAGTGTCAAGGCAAGGCAATTATTTTCTTTATCATTTTCCATACGCCTTAGACTCAGAAGAGTTGCAGCGGGTGCCGTAGCCCATCCCAGCCAACAATGGGCACGAGATGGGGGACACCTTGAATTGGTGTCCTGTTCACCTCAGCTAAATGCTGCCCTTATTAATGATTGCAATTTCCCTTATTAAGCGATTTTAAAAATGTAGAAATGCAATGCGGCACATATTTTCACACATAGAGCACATACTCACATAGGGCACCCTGATAGTCTAAAATTTACTTGAAAGTAGATGGCTTTCTGACGCAACCGGGTCAAAGGGGAATGATTGTGCGCCTATCATGCGTCAACACGGATAGATTTGGTATGCTTTTTAAATATTTTTTTAAATTAATTAAGAATTTTCTTACAATCTTCTCTCTCACGACCCGAATTTGGATAAAGCGGGAGAAGATGAGATGAGAGATAATTTTCTCTCATTTTTGTCTTTCTCACATCTCTCATAAAAAAATTGGGACACTTTGACCAATTTTAAAGGGTTTAGTTGGTAGTTGTGTCAGGACTGTGAAACGAATGAGAGAATTTACATGTAAAGTACTGCTCTACTTACAAGATTTTCAAGTTACAAAAAATATTTTGCAATCAATTAATTTCGTAAGTAGAGGTATGACTCTATACTAGAAAGAAGCATTGCCACAAAGAACAGAAGGAAAAAAACACACACCAGAAAGTATTCATTATATTATTCATTAATTAATTAAGAATCCTAATCCTGACTACGGTGCGAGCAAGGGTGGGCTCGATTCCCGCTGGTGGCGGTACGATTATGAGTGGGGATGGTCGTTTGTATCTCTGTGTGCACTACCGCTGACTGGCGACCGGTCTAGGGTGAAGTCTGCCTTTTGCCCGGAGTCAGCAGGGATGAGCTCGGCTCCGGCAACCCCGCCCACCCTTACGGGGATTTACGGTACAGAAGATGAATAAATGAATATGTAGAAAATCAGAACAATAATTAATACATACCAAGACGGACAAAATATTTTATATTGACGTGATCCAAGATATAATACAATAACCTTTCATAATTGTTTGAAATCAGAGCTTTCTCAATCTTAGGGGAATGTTGTATGACAGCATATTATTACATTCGTGTGAAGCAGGTCCGGAAGCACTGCACAAAAAATGTGGAAGCCGGTAACAATTACTCAAGGGAATGGGTATTTTCAACAACAATATTTCATGTTAACAAAGTGAGACTGATTTAATAATGAAGTTTCTACTTAATGATGAACAATCTAAGACTCGCTACATTTGATCATAGTGATATAATAACGTTAACCTATCCAACAAACTAAATGCAAATGTCTCACAAAATCTCATGAGAATTAACGTCTGGTAGCACTTAATGAAGATAAACAAAGATAATTGTTGTCTTTTGCGTGGCATTGGCATGGAACATGGTAAACTGGTAAGGCCGGACCTAATCATAGTCATGTATTTAAAGCATTCTAAAATATTGAACATGCATGCATTGTAGTTGTTCCAATATTAGCTGCCTCTAATTATTTTTAAGCAGAAATTCATCACTATATCGAATTGCCTCAGTATTTACCAAAACACACACACACACACACACACACACACACACACACACATATGGTTAGCTTGTCAGCCTCACAGCTCTAGGGTCCTTTGTTCAAATCAAGGTCGGTCCACCTGTGTGGAGTTTGCATGTTCTCCCTAGCCCTGCGTGGGTTTTCTCTGGGTACTCTGGTTTCCTCCCACATTATGAAAAGGAATGATAGGCTGATTGGACACTCTAAATTGGATTGTTAGCAGGGCCTGGAAAATATTAATTTGCGTCAGAAATGTATTTGTCTACCAAAGTATATATATTTTAATCTGAGCCACAGAAAATAAATATATTTAGATTTTCGCTGTGGGAAAACAACAATTGAAAATTATTGAAATATATTTCTAAATCAATTTTAAATCTACACATCACAGAGTCAAAGCTTCTCATAGTCAAAGGACCAGCGGACAATTTCAACAACATGTTCAAAATCATATAATGGATGCAGGAAAAGTATTTAGATTTTTAGACCTTTATGATTTCGTGACTTAAATTTGTTTTTGTGTATCTTGGGACAGCATCATTTCGATAAACTGAGTTTGAGTGAAAGATAGACTACACCCAAGAACAAGGGTGTGCAAAACACGCAAACTTTTAAAGGAGCCAATCTCCAACCACCTTCCTTTTTTCCCAGGCCACCAACAAAACTCAGTTTTGTATGTTTTTATTCCTCCGATCATTGTACAAGCTAATACAGTGATCCCTCAATACTTTGCAAACCACGTTTCGTCAATTCAGTGCATTGTGGGGTAAGTATCTATCAAATAAAAAAACATATGTATGTATATCAGAACATTTTATTTTTGATTGCCAGTTGAAAATTGAAAAAAAATAATGAAACATGGATTCAACAGGTATAAAATAATACACATGGTTGTACAATGTACAGTCACTACAAATTGCTTTAAGAAACATGCAGTCCTCACGAAAGGGCTTGGCTTGTCATCTGAATCCGAACAAAATGTTCTTCGTACCAAAGGATTGCAACATAACGACATGTTGTTCTCTTCACATACAATAATTATGGTATGTTGGGGAATAAACAGTATGTGGAACACGTGAGTGGATGACATTAGGTTTTCATGTGTAATTTTTTTTTTTGGGGGGGGGGGGGGGGGGGGGGGGCAGCCCGGCGTTAAGTGGTTAGCGCGTCGGCCTCAAAGCTCCGAGCTCTTGGGTTCCAAACCCAGGTCAGTCCTCACCGTATGAAATTTGCATGTTCTCCCTGAGCTTGTGTACGTTTTTCTCCAGGTACTCCGATTTTCTCTCAAATCCCCGACTGGTGCCGGTAGTTACCTGAGATAGTATCCAGCGCCCTCCGCGAGCATCGTGAGGTTAAGCGGATCAGAGAATGAATGAATGCATGCGTGAGTATAAGTGAGTGGGTGTGTGCTTGAGTGGTGTTTTGTGGATGGGTTTTTGGGTGGGTGGGTTTGGCCAACAGGCCGACTAAAGAATGAATGTTTTGTTGGGTTTTGTGTAGGTTGGGCATTTTCTATTGTTTTCCTGTCCATTCGATTAACCATTAGTCAACCCCTGTTGGCATAATTAAGGCCCATGTCCTAGTCAACACTTGTCGGTCTCAGTCAACACTTCTCAGACGGAGTATTGGATTGGATTGGATTGGATAACTTTATTCATCCCGTATTCGGGAAATTACATTGTGGCAGTAGCAAGAGGGTGATTAGACAGAATAAACAGCAAAGCAAAAGCACAAAGTACAAAGCAAATCAAAGTAAATGGAATCATCAAATCATTAAAACATAAAAGCCGCAAAACACAAAACGAACAAGAGTGGACAAATTGTATGAAGTTACGTTATTATACCCGCACTTTCTGGTTTTCTGTCGTTTTCCCTGCATCTGGGTACAACTCTGTTTCACTTCCCCGTGGATACATGACATCGTGTGTCTGTTTGAAAATACAAAAAATAAGAATACGTATATTTTTCATTCATCTTCCATACCACACATCCTTGTAAGGATTGATGAAGCCTATCCCAGCTGACTTCAGGTGAAAGGCAGAGTATTAGAATGGTCACCAGTCAATCGTAGGGCACACCGAGAGATAAACGACCTTTCACACTCGCAATCATACCGCCACCAGTAGACCCTTGTGAGGATAAGCAGTACAGAAAATTAATAAATGAATGTAATAAAATCTATAAACAAGCTGCTGAGGTAACTCAGTGTTTTATTTTTGGGGTATATTTTAACTACTGTCTTTTAGAACAGTGTTTCCCAACCACTGTTGCCCGGTACACGGTACTCTGTCGAGTTGCCGACGCCCAAACGTCTTTCGGCGATTCGACAGCCCACGCCGGTACACTGGTGTGCCGCGAGCAATGGTCAGGTGTGCCGCGGGAAATTGCAGGAATGTAATATTCAGAGTGAAAAATTAATATGAAGATAATGAAATTAAAATTGAACTATTACAAGTTTCAAATTGGGAAACAGTCATTTTGTTGCTTATTTTACTCTAACATGAACCGGAAGTTGTTTGGTTTCTTGGGCATCAACTTTTGGCAACGTTTAGTCTGTTTGGCCACAACATTTGCTTGCGTAATATTAGGAGATTTAAGTCATAGTTGGAGAAAAGCCATAAAATTCTGTGATTAAAAACATGACATTACTTACAACCGGAAGTTGTTCAGTTTGGAATAATTTTGGAGGTTTATGTGATTCCTGCCGATAAAACTTTGATGAGAATGACTATTGTTAATGCAGGCGACATAGTTTTAAATTAAAAGATTTTCAGATGGTGGTGTCCCCTGAGATTTTATCAGTGCAAAAAGTGTGCTGCAGCACCAAAAAGGTTGGGAAAGACTGTTCTAAAACAAAGAAGGCTCTGGGAAAACAAGCAAACTCCACACAGGTGGACATGAACTGGATTTTAATCCAGGATCCCAGAGCTATGAGCCCAACACGCCAACCACTCGCTCCACCGGGCGCGCTATAATTACTATTCATAGAGCTGTTTGTCAGTGTTTTTTTCTATATTTTACAAAGAGACGACAAAAGAGGAATCAATCACTGTTCTAAATACGAAGGAACTGTCTCATTTGTAAACTGAAAGGTGTAACAGAATGCAGCTCAAGCTTCTTGTGCGGCCCATATTTGCTTACATTCTCATAGTAGTTTTGACACCCTTGTTGTAGTAGACAATACATCACCGGGTTATAGCTCCATTATAGTATTACATCACAATATTAAACTATGAAGAATCCGTTTTATATTTAGAACGATTTTACTCCTGCGATGTGAAATTGGGGATTTAGCGTCTTCTAGTGTTGACTTCTGGAACAAATAGGGAAATGATGGGTTGGGGTTTCCGTAAGAGACCTGATGACTGATCAGGTGACTGTCACGTGGGTGTGTCAGCTGATGCTAATGCTAACGCTAAACTGCTAGTCCGACGGTTCTGCATTAGAGCGAAATCTGGACGGCCAGACAGGATGCCTTTCTCGGAGCTTTATTTCAATGTCGATAACGGGTATCTCGAGGGTTTGGTCAGGGGATTCAAAGCTGGGATACTCTCACAAGCCGATTATTTAAACCTCGTACAATGTGAGACTCTGGAAGGTGAGTTTCATCTGATCATTTGTCAATGGCCGCGCGAGATTACTAACTAGTACAAGCAATGCTAGCTCTCGTTTGGGAAGCACAAATGATCCAAAATGAAAAGTCAACCTCAAAAAGTACTCGATGTGTGGTATTCGTCAGTCGTCAAATGGGAGCTACAGTGTTCACCAGTCATTTTTTGGTGTTTGTTCAAAGGCTAGTTAGCAAAATCCTGGCCTCGATGGCCATAATGACAAATTCCTACCTTGGCATTCTTAATAGTTAAGTTTTAAAATGTCAAAGATTATTTGTCATTTTTAATAAATTAGTTCCTAACATTCATCACATTTCTATTAACGGCTGACATGTATAACAATTATAAACTGCTGAATTCCTATGACATTATTGTAGACAACTATGGTCTCTATGGTTCTAATATGCATGAGAATTTTTTTAGCCATATAGTGGGTGTCTTCTCCACTAACCGCCCGCGAGAATAGAAAGAGCTATACTGGTCCACGGTGAGAAAAAGGTTGGGGACCGCTGGTGTAAAGATAATCACTCAGCTTTCATGCAGAACTACTGAAATGTATACATATTTTTCCAAAGAGTTTTGACAAATTTGAGTTGAAGAAGGCCAGTAAACAATCGAGTTGGAAAATAGTTAGAAAAATATATAGTACATTGGTTTTTAAGTGGCTGTAATTTTAGGGTTAGGGTTTAGTGTGATTTCTCACGCTAAAAAGTATACTTGTCATCTCCATGCCCCAGTTTTATTTTTGCTTCTCATGAATTTATTTCATGTTTCATCCATTTTTCTATCCCTTGCAGACCTAAAGCTTCATCTGCAAAGCACTGACTATGGAAGCTTCCTAGCTAACGAGGCTTCACCTCTGACGGTGTCTGTCATTGATGACAAGCTGAAGGAGAAAATGGTCGTGGAGTTTCGCCACATGAGGAACCAGTCTTATGAACCACTGGCCAGCTTCATGGATTTCATCACGTGAGAATCTGTGTAGTAAACCGCTTGTTACACCACTTAATGTGGTTCAGAACAACAAGAAAGATGAAATACAGCAATTTGTGCCTGAGTGTGAGGCCAATAAAAAGAGAATCCATTATTAATTCTATTAATTCTAATTATTATTTCAGCGGGATTAAAATAACATTTTTATCTTGGAAAATCATGACTGATGTCCTTTTTTTCTCCGACAGGTACAGTTACATGATTGACAACGTCATCTTGCTCATCACAGGAACTCTTCACCAGCGTGCCATCTCTGAGCTGGTGCCAAAGTGTCACCCACTGGGAAGCTTTGAGCAAATGGAGGCAGTCAATATCGCTCAGACTCCAGCTGAACTGTACAACGCCATCCTGGTGGACACGCCGCTTGGTAATTGTCTCATTTACTTTTGTCAAGTGGACGCTAAATAATTTGTAGAAAAAAAGCTTGTAAAATCATGAGAAACGATTTTCATTTTTTAAAATTAATTTGCTTTCAGCTGCCTTTTTCCAGGATTGTATATCAGAACAGGACCTGGACGAAATGAATATTGAAATCATCCGTAACACCCTCTACAAGGTAAAACAATTTCAGGGTGACCTCTGCTACTATGCGTCCATACAAAAGCTTTTATCGAACAAGGAGTCCTCGAGTTACGATGTCCTTCACTTACGACTTTTTGAGTTAACGTCTGGACCTTGTCGTCTATTTAATCCCCAGCACCATAGTCTCTATTCATCTAGTACAGAGTACCTCCGTGTGTTTGTGTGCCTGGAGTATCTTTGCCTTCTACACCCTTATTTTTCACTCTATAGTCACAAAAAAGAAAGCTGATACAGCCAAAAGAAAAACTCAAGTCAGTGGATATTCGTGTTCTAGAATGATGCACTGCACGTTATGGGAAAAAACATCCCAAATCAGTAGAAAGGCAGATGCCTTCTGTGTGCTTGCATAATTTAAAAATATAATAAAGTGCCCGATCTTTAAACCATTCCATCTGCATGCGTGTTACGTGCAATTTCAATACAAAATTATGTGAATCCTCTGATCAGTAAATCGTCTGTTATTCGAAACTGCGTGAGTACACTTAAAGCAGTGATAATTTTACAATTGGCACACTGCGAGTCCCAGGGATTCGCTTGTCTGAAAACTGTGCGTCCCAGGAAACTTGTCACGAGTCCCAACATACTACGGATGCAAATAAAACATAAACAACGATATATAAACATTCAGATTTAATTTATTTATTATATGGTTTAGGGTTAGGGTTTATTTATCATTGTACTAGTCTTTCAGCTCGTAGATCCTCCTCTCTTTGCAGCCAAAAGTCTTTTGAAATGTGCGTATTTTTCCTTGCTTCCCCCGTTTTGCTTCATGATCATCAATCGAATCTTCTGCAGTTCTTTTCTTACTAGTTGTATTTTTAACTGCGAAATAACTATCCAGACTGTTTTGCCTTTTCTGAAACATTTTTTATCTTTCTTACACTATTACGAAACTCTTGCTATCGCTTTCTCTCGTCTTCGTCTGCTAGTGTCTGCTAGTCTCGCGAGAATTATTTCGCAAAGATTATGTGGAATAAATTGGTTTGCTATCGGATATATGTGTTTTGGTTTTTTTTTTGATAAAAATTTCTTTGCGTCCGAAAAAAGCACATTACTTGAAATTGTGCGTCTGGAAGAAAAGCTGTGCGTATCAGACGCAGGACGCAGAGGTAACGAGAACACTGCACTTACAAATAATATCACAGTTTGCCCACACAAAGCTGCACATGTCGTCACATCCCACTCTCCAGCGATATTGTTTTTATTTTAATGTATTTTACTTTTTTATATAAAGTACAGTGGTACCTTGACATACAAGCACCCGACATACGAGCAATTTGAGATATAAGTAAAATTTTGAGCAAATTATTATCTCTAGATACGAGAAAAATTTCAAGATACGAGAAAGCCAGGTAGCCAAGACATGAGAGGCTGTTTCTGATTTTAGCGCACTTTTATGCCGCATCTCTTTCGTGTATAACAGATATCTACGAGCACTGGGTGGAGTGTTGCATTTTTGTCAATGTTTTTTTCCCCTTCATTCAGCGTGAAAGGTGCAGCGATTGCTGATGTGAGGTGTATATATTACTTCTCGTTGGCAAGTGGTCGTATTGTGAGGACATTTGTGTGCATCATTTTCGGAATATTTTTAAGGGAATGCAAAAGCAAACAGCCCATCGATAGTGAAAGTCAGGGTGGAGGAGGGGCTAACCGAGCCAACCCGGCCGGGAGAAAAAAGGTAGTATAAAAATGTAAAACAAAATTAGAATTAAGTTTACTGTAAGGTTAGACTAAACTTATTTTTGAGTGTGTCTGCATCGTAATCCAAGTTCATTTAAATTTGTTTATGTTATGAAACGAGCATGTTGTCGTGCAAAAAGTACAATTATTTCATTTGCTACCTTTTTTTGTTTTTCTAAGGCTTATCTTGAAGCATTCTATAAATTCTGTTCCAATCTGGGAGGAACTACAGCAGATACCATGTGTCCAATCTTGGAGGTGAGGTTTTTGTCTGACTTGTAAATTCAAAATAACGCAACAGCATCTCAAGCCCATTTTTTTAGCATGTTTTTTTTTTAATTAAGCTAATTTGTTCAGGAAGTTGTTTCGTAACTTGATTTTTTTGTAGATTGTCGCATTTTACATGTAAATGCCCTAATGTGTTGCAAGGTCTACAATACTACCCCCTAAACCGGGGTTCATAAACTTCGGTCCTCAATGGCACCTACCCTGTTTTCCACGTCTGCTTCCTCCTATTCACCTGAATCAAATAAACAGGATATTTATCAGGTTTCTGGACAGCTAGCTGATGAGTTTATCATTGATTCATGTGTGGTAGAGGAGGGAGATTTGGAAAACAGACTGGGCCGGGGCTCTTGAGGACCAGAGTTGGTGACCCCTGCCCTAAGCCCTAAAAAATTATACAATTATACCAATTTCTAGAGAGCGGCCCGGCGGCTGAGTGGCTAGCGCGTCGACCTTAGTTAGTTCAAATCCAGGTCAGTCACCTGAATGGAGTTTGCATGATCTTCTTGGCCTTTGTGGGTTTTCTCTGGGGACTCTGGTTTGCTCCCACATTCCAAAGACATGCATAGTAGGCTGATTGGACACTCTATTTTACCCTTGGGTATGAGTGTGAGCATGAATGGTTGTTTGTCTCCGCTGCCTGTGGTCTGCATTCAGCTGGGATAGGTTCTAGCACCCCCTGTGACCCTAGTGAGGATAAAGCGGTTCAGAAAGTGAGATGAGACCAGTTTCCAAACCGGTTGTCAAGAGCCGCCAATTTTTCTGATTTTTGTTCTACCAAACGAGCACAGACAGCTTGAGGTATCTCCTAAAACAACCCTTACCCGACAGCAAATTGATTGGTGAAATGGTGTCATTATGTTTGATTGGACTGAAATCCTGCACCCACCTCCATGTGTGGAATAATTTGGGGACCTCTGCGTTAACCTTTCTGTCCTTGCTGCAGTTTGAGGCCGATCGAAGAGCCTTCATCATCACCATCAATTCATTTGGCACAGAGCTTTCTAAGGAAGACCGTGCCAAGCTCTTTCCCCATTGCGGCAAGCTTTACCCAGAAGGCCTCGCTCAGCTAGCCCGCGCAGATGACTATGAGCAGGTCAAGGCGGTGGCTGATTACTATCCTGTAAGTTGTCAAGTTTTCAAAACTAAAATTTATAAATTCCACAATTTCCTTCCCTTTTTCCTGTTGTGTTTATGCTTGCTGAGCATCTAACTGTACTGAAATGTATTTGTGTATTTCTTCAGGAGTATAAGCTGTTGTTTGAGGGTGCTGGCAGTAACCCAGGCGACAAAACGCTGGAGGATCGCTTCTTTGAACATGAGGTGAAGAAAATAAACATCAGGGTGATTTAAAAAAAAATAGAAATACTAGCTTGATGCTGTCCTTGCTCTGGCCAAGCCAGTTTTTCTGTTTTTGACATATTGCGTGATGATTTTAACACACTCCTATTAACTCACCATGGATGAGACCGCCCACTTGTTAATTAGTATGACACAATAAGGTCTTTTCTTTCCTTCGTTTTATTTTCTCTGCCAAATTCTGATGTTTCACTGTTCTAATGCATCTTCCTGTTCTTCACCTCCTTCCGGCAGGTCAAGTTGAATAAACTGGCTTTCCTCAACCAGTTCCATTTTAGTGTTTTCTATGCCTACGTCAAGCTGAAAGAGCAGGAGTGCAGGAATATTGTCTGGATTGCCGAGTGTATCGCCCAGAGGCACCGTGCCAAGATTGACAACTACATTCCTATCTTTTGAGATCCGCCCTAAACTTTGCTCACGTCGGGCCTCATATCTTTTTGCGTCATCCATCCTCTCCCACCGTGGTGTTAAAGCATCTGTTACTGCCATGTGAAACATCCTTCATTCTTTAGGTGTTTGTGTGAATTGGTTGTCAAGAAGCAAACAATTTTAAGACCCTTTTAAACAAGTGGTCATGCAATGGTTATTGACCGCACCCCAGGTTTAACCTTTGAAATGAATTGCTTCTGATTAATATCATTATACAGATTGTGACGGCGCCTATTTAATTTCCCTTTTGGTTTAAACACACCATCAAATTTAACTCACCAGGATAATGAGTGGGTACCAAAACAAACACAACTGGGACATATTTTTTGTTCATTTTGCAACACTTTTAGATTAGCCAATATTGATGAAACAAAACCATTTATGAAAACATTAAACGTATATAAGACGAATTACTGTTTAGCAGATTTGAAACAATATTTGCTATTGATATTCCCATGTTGCTCTAAATAAAAAAATAATTGGAATCAGAACTGAAAATGAACATATTTGACGTGTGTTTTATTGATAAAGATAAATGGATCCCTTTTTGAAGCGCTTTTCATCTTCAGGTTCGCCAACAACAACAAAAAACTACTTCCCTTACATACATTTTTTTTCTGGTTTATAGTCTCCTCAATGAGTAAAATGAAACCAAGGAGTACCCTGACCATCTGTCTGAAGAAAACATTCCATTCCACGATGCTAGTTGTACGTTTTTCTTTGCTGTGGAGAACAACTTGAAGGAATGTTTTGTTGTATTCCCCTGAACAAAACTAGTCAGATGTCTTGTGTTCCTCTGAGCAAAGCTGTAGAGTGAAATGTTTTTGTCGGCTAAACTCGTATTGCCTGTAGGATGTGTACTCTAGAATCATGCACGTTGTTGTAAATGTATGAAAATGTGACTCTATTAAAAATATAGCTATTTAAATATATATATAACAATTTGTTTGTGTTTTCTCATGCTGTATAAATTGCTTTATATCCTGGTTGATGTTTCTTGTGAAGTTGTTCAAAATGTGAGCAAAACAAAATAAAATTTCCTCTCCACAATGTGTTGGTGTGAGACTCAATGATAATGCATTTGGTGTGGTATATAATGGAAAAGTTTATCTAATTTTTATTTTTCACAAAATAACTAAGCGTTTTTTGAAAAAAAATCAAGTTATGATTTGAACCTCTATTTGTAGTATTTTGACTTTGGGACACTAGGGAAATTCCTTTAAACCTTTATATTGACTTTTAGCCTATTACAAAAAAACTTCTAATATTAGCTAGCAATTGTTGTTGATTGATTTTCATTGTATTGATAAATTTAATGTTATAATATAAGTGGTGGCCTAACTGCTTGCATGGTTAGCATGTTGGCCTCACACCTCTGGTGCCCTGGGTTCAAATGTGAGTTGGTCACGATACTACAAGGGCCTGGCATCTACTTATGATGTGAACATCATTTTTATCAGAAACTACATGTAAAAAGACAATTCTTAGTTTTTTACATCAGTTCCCAATTAGCCTAAATATCTGAGATAAAATAAAAATGCATGCCTTGGAAGATTCTGGGTCTTAGGAGGTTAAAATTGGTGCATTGAATGTGAATATTTTTCAATGCCACTAACGGTTATGGACGTCCAAAACTATTTTTATTGGGAGGGAGGAATGAACATTGGAAAATTTAAAGTACATTTATTCACCCTTCCAATTAAAATGTTTTATACGTCTAGCACTGTCAATGGCATCCAATGGGTGCCATGCAAGGATATAAAATAAATAATTTATTCATGAAAGGGGTTCTGAACATGCTTCAGTCCCATTAGAGTTGTTTTTTGTGCATATTTTATTTATCGAGTTTTTTTGTGTGTCTCTTTTATGTCCAAAATGTTTTTTGAAAAACAGTTATTGTGAAATGATTAATTGCACAGCTGTGAGGCAAATGTATTTTAAAAGATTGCTGCATGGGGCTAAACTCTTTCATGGTTGAATTAATAACAATGAGCTCCAGCTGCGTGAGCATGATTACCCAGGTTTGTCTGAATTGAAAAATCCAAAGGCAGAAGGAAGTGTTCTTTTCAAAGTTTTGACATGAACTTAAAGTTTCAAACTCAAGCTCATTTCCGTAACCTACACTGCTCTGTAGGTTTGACAGACTGGGACATGGACCAGGAGCTGAATCTGGTAACAACTACTGACCAGTTCTGCCATGGTGACTACTATTTAGTTTCCCTTTTGGTTCAAACACACCATGTAACCAATGTAAAATGTAACTCACCAGGAAAATGAATGAGAGAATGAATTTGTAATTTGTTGATTCGACTACTCATTTTAATATGGTTGATTGTTAGTAGAGTTTAAACGAAAACTGAACATTAGAATATTTTTATTTTTTTGCCTATTTAGTTATAGTAGAAGGTTGCTAAGTGACCATGGTGTTGTTGTTAGTTGAGATGTTTTTCTGACATCAATATGTGCTACAAGTTATGACTGTATTAGTGGAGAATGGGTGAACACTATATTAGAGTTTAGCTTATCATTATTTATATGATGTATGATAGGCAAATTGGACACTGTAAATTGCCCTTAGGTATGAGTGTGGGCGTGATGGGTTGTCCGTCTCCTCGTGCCCCCGGGGGCGTCCCCAGCCTTTGGGCTGAAGTCAACTAGGATAGGCTCCAGCACCCCCTGTGACACTAGTGAGGATGAAGTGGTTCAGAAAATGAATGAATGAATAAATTTTAGTTTATATGAGCCTCCAAGTCCAAATGGATGGCTATCTATCTTCCTCTTACAAAGGCAGCCACTGACTTAAGAAAAAAAACATGAATGAATGGGTAATTTAGTTTTCAATTTCACTGTCTGTTTTGAATTTTATTTTCTGTTTTCTCCCATAGATGATAAACTTGGTCAATATGTAGCATATAGACCTTCAGCAAGCCCCTCGGAAACAAAAGATGAGTTAATTTGGTATGATAAAACATCAGGTGAGTGCAACAAGTGGACATTTTTTTAAAGGTTTAACCAGAAACACTTAAATTAGAGATTTTTTTTGCCTTTTTTGCCAAAACTGGTCTAAAACCTTAGAGTATCTAGTGCACAGCAATGTAATAGGTCCATCGGCTATGTTCTCAAAATACAGTAGACGGTAGTATACAGTAGATTTTTTATCTTCTATTTTTAAATTTTATTGTTTTTTTTAATTCTTTACTTAATATTTCCTACTCCATACTTGAATGTTTTACGACTTTACTTTCAAGACTCGACTTCAAGACTCAAGTTGTGTGAGAGGCAGTATTTGTTTTATTAGTTTTATTCTATCTCTGTTAATTTGATTGCATTTAAGGATTAACATTCAGAAGTGGGAAAAATACAGATAACGTATGTAGCATTTTGTTTTCCTTGGATAATTTCAAAATTTAGCATTAGGTTATTGGTCACAATTTTTCCCCATTTGCACAATAGTTTCTACTTTTTTGCCTTTATCAACTGTGTGCCTGTTATTAGTGTTTTGAGTCCAGTGTAAACATTATTGTTGAAGAAAGAGAGCTCTTTTTTTCCTCCATGGGTTAGCTTATTTTCAGGTAGTGAATAAACCATTTCATAATCTTATCTGATATGAAATCTCAATAAAATAATGTCCTTGATTTTTTTTGTCAGACACTTTTGTAAAGCCAAACCTGTGGCTCCTCGTCAATCCTAACATTGCCTGTCCGATCCTCTATGACAAACCTGCAGCAGATCGTCAAATTACCCACATTAACCTTGCAGAGGAAATCCAAAAGCCACTGGCTTTGTGTCCACATGGCACTATACAGAATGGCTACTCTCCACAAAGGGAAAGCATGCATGTTCTCCCCTCCTCCGGTGGCCACATGGTAAACAACAACACGATACCCATATATATGGATAAACATGACTTGACATTATGCCACACTATCCACAATGCATGCATTGATCAACTGTATAACTTTTTATATATATATATATATATATATATATATATATATATATATATATATATATATATATATATATATATATATATATATATATATATATATATATATATATATATATATATATATATATATATATATATATATATATATATATATATATATATATATATATATATATATATATATATATATATATATATATATATATATATATATATATATATATATATATATATATATATATATATATATATATATATATATATATATATATATATATATATATATATATATATATATATATATATATATATATATATATATATATATATATATATATATATATATATATATATATATATATATATATATATATATATATATATATATATATATATATATATATATATATATATATATATATATATATATATATATATATATATATATATATATATATATATATATATATATATATATATATATATATATATATATATATATATATATATATATATATATATATATATATATATATATATATATATATATATATATATATATATATATATATATATATATATATATATATATATATATATATATATATATATATATATATATATATATATATATATATATATATATATATATATATATATATATATATATATATATATATATATATATATATATATATATATATATATATATATATATATATATATATATATATATATATATATATATATATATATATATATATATATATATATATATATATATATATATATATATATATATATATATATATATATATATATATATATATATATATATATATATATATATATATATATATATATATATATATATATATATATATATATATATATATATATATATATATATATATATATATATATATATATATATATATATATATATATATATATATATATATATATATATATATATATATATATATATATATATATATATATATATATATATATATATATATATATATATATATATATATATATATATATATATATATATATATATATATATATATATATATATATATATATATATATATATATATATATATATATATATATATATATATATATATATATATATATATATATATATATATATATATATATATATATATATATGTATATATATATGTATATGTATATGTATATGTATATGTATATGTATATGTATATGTATATGTATATGTATATGTATATGTATATGTATATGTATATGTATATGTATATGTATATGTATATGTATATGTATATCTATATATATATATGTATATGTATATCTATATATATATGTATATGTATATCTATATATATATGTATATGTATATCTATATATATATGTATATGTGTATATGTGTATATGTGTATATGTGTATATGTGCTTTCTAGACAACACACCGGCAATGCAAGGGGAGAACCATCAAGGGAATTCCTCAGTTAGCGGCTTGCGGCAACTCGATGATGCCTCAAGCATTATAATACTATTATTTTTCTAAAGTGTAGTTTTTTTATTTTTTATAAATAATCTTACCACCCATCCACTCTTGAACCCAATTGCTTTTTCGCATAGGCATTATTACGCATGCCTTAATTACTTCCTGCCCTAACTTTTCAGTCACCATCTTAAGCAGTGCAAATGACATTACTTTTAACTACTGTTAACTGAGAAAATATTGCATTTGTTAGAAGGGCAAAGTTCCAGGTCGGAGCGGACAAGCTAGTCTTGTTTGATTAGATCTTGCCTAGGGAAGATTGACGTTTGTGATGGGCTGTTCTTGTCACTAGTTAATATAATACAAACATTCTAAGTAGTTTTACTGTAAAAGAAATGGTCTGAATTGGATATTATTCAATTAAAAGATGTATTGCTTTTTATCTTTCACACCAAAAAGGAAGGCTGCGCTTTCCAGACATCACATCGGAGACGCAAAGGGAGACCCATCAAAATAGGGGTAAAAAATATGAAAATACTCCCAAAACTAACATATGACATTGACGGATTATTTTTCATTGGAACAATGTTCTTTTATTTATATACTCAAAATAATTTCAGCTTGTTTTTAGGATGATAAAGGTTTGAAGCCAGGATGTTGGCCTCGCCCGCCAGTAAATTATTGCCTCCTCATTGCTCTTGCACTTAAAAGCAGCCACAATGGGAGCCTCAAAGTGCAGCAGATTTACAGCTTTACAAGGTCAGAAAATGACTCTGGCATACCAGGTACAAGAAGGAAAGTTTCCCTTTCACTCACAACTGACACATATATATATTCACATATACATACATATGAAGTTTTTTTTCATCCCTGGAATGGGAATTGGTCTCAAGACACACATTTCTGCCTTATTGTAAGTCATTTTTTCCACCTTCTTCAGAGAACACTTCCCTTTCTTTCGGACGGCCCCTGATGGCTGGAAGAACACAATTCGACACAATCTGTGCTTCAACAGCAGCTTCCGCAAAACCTGCAACCAGGCATGCAGGGATGGTAAAAGGAAGTCATGCTTTTGGCACCTGACTTTTGATGGACACTGCCGATTGAGGGATGAGATAGGCATGCTAACGGGGGAATCTTTAAAGCAGTTGGAGAGAAGCATGTCCAGCCCAGGTGTGTGTGATTGACATTAGTTGGTCTATTGAAAAACTATTTTCCCACCAATAGGATGAATGTGATGATTAATTTTTTCGTTCTTTCTATTACAGGAATTATTGCAAAGTTGGCAGGGGTATGATTGCAATTAACCAAGCCAAGAAAGAATGGATGGATTCAAAATAACAAGTGTTTTCTGTTATTTTTTGTCAATGTTTGAAACTTTTTTATTTATTTATTTCATATTTCAATGAAATTTGCAAAATATTGTTTAAAATTATAATCTTGCTTTTCTGCAAATAGACTTTTGCACCATGAAAGGTACGTCTGGCCCATTTGGGTATGCCAGAAAAAGGCAATTTATGTTGTTTCTGCACAATGTTTTATGGCAGTAATCTGATGCCTTGCTCAAAGGCACCAAGGATACTTGGATGAGACCAGGGCTTTCCAACCATGAGAATTTGAAGGAAACTTTTTTATTTTATTTTTATTTTCCAAATTGAATTGTTTGATCTAATTTGAATGACAAATGGTTGGGTGAGCTCATCACATCTGTGTATGGACTGGAGAAATGTTTCACTGCTGTCTAATTCTCACTGCCGGAGGAAATTATATCAGTTGGCTAGATATTCAACACATGTTTGTAAAATATCCAACCCGGAACAGTGACTGTGAAGCTGATCATATGTTGTTATTATTAATGTCAAAGCATATTCAACTACAATGTAACACTTCTAGTTTCAACTTATTGTGCATTTGAAAACTATAACCATTGATCTTGCTTATATTATTTTGATCAATTATTTACAACAAAATGTTTACTCATGGAGCAAAATTGTAGATCTAATGGTTATATTTAATTTAGTTACTTCATATAATATAACTAATCTGAATAAAAATGTGTGAATTACATACAAATCTCCTTTCCATTTTAAAATCTAGTATGATGACTAGAATATAAGTTATAATATCAATGTCAATAGTAATGCATTTGTCTTTCTATCATCTTAGGAGAGTCACATGACCAGTCGATTAAAGGAGGTTGGGTTCAGTCGACACTTCAATGAAAATCTTGTGAAGGGAGGGCTGAGCTCCAGCTGAACATAAAGTTCATGATGGGTTGCAGACACAAAATTGAAAGAAGAAAGGCGCAACACTAGGAATAATACAGCACTTCTTAACCTCAACTGGAAAACAAACTGGAAGATCCATTCAGAACAGAACAGGACCAAGCCAGTCCAATATGTCATATCCCATCCGTAGAAGAAGCTCCAGCAGACAGCTCCTCCAGGATCTCATTCAGTAAGAAAGAAAAAAAATAAAAGAATCAACCTTTTGTTCTGCTTGAATGACGGCTTGAATGACATGACGATGGTTTTGGATGTAAATCTATGGATGGGGAATTTATTTGGTGGATACAAGTATCATTTAATGTTGTGACAATTCAGTCAATATTTTTTTGACAAAATCTGAGTGATTACATCAATATCGACAGCTGATTAAAATCAATTCTAACTGCTTGAGCGATGTGTGTGTGTGAATTCTATTCCCAAAACCAAATATTTGGCCATCAAAAATTGTTTCTTAATTTTGACCAATTTTCCAAACTGCAAGGTTTTTTTTTTTATATATCCAATTAGAAGTAGCAATGAAACTGCATATTTTGCTCCACAGTTCAGGGAAGGCTAAACCATATGAAGAAAAAACATGTGTTTGTCTTGCAAAAATCCTTCACAACCATGCATTATGTCACCCCATTTATGTCGCTGCACTTTGCATTGAATTTGTCGGAGTAAAATGGGTTGGATGCAATAACAATTCAGGATTGTTTAGCTTCAAAATGCACAACCTGTATTAACCCAACACATCAAAATTAAATTCTTCACACTCATCTTTCATGGAAAACAAGCTGCTCAAGATATTGCATTTACAAGCTAAGTGTGGTAAAAGCTGATCAAAAACTAACAACTTTGGGGTATTGACTTAAGGTGTTCTGTTTTCTTTGTGGTTATTTGCAGTCTTCTAAGAAATACTCATTTTTGCATTGAAAAACATTGAATGTTTCTGCTGTTTTAGTTCATTATAGAATCATTATAAAAATACATGAAATAAATTGGTTTAAACTACACATCAAATCTAGAGGATGTCTTATCTTCTTTTCTTTTTCTAGGCAGTGTGATGGTTTTGTTCCTGCAAAAAAATTAAAGGTCCTAAAATAGGATTATTAAACACTAAATCCATGAGATAGAAAGGCAAAACACTTTGTGTCATGGATATTATTTTGAAATGTAAGACTTTCTTTTCTCTGTCCTTTGTTCAGAAAGCTAGTTTGACGACTTTTGATAGCTGATCAATTCCTTTTTGTTATAAATTACTATCATTACTACAACATGCTGAGGTTCTGTCAAGGTGGCACTAGAGTAGAATTTAGTTTTATTGTTGTTTTCTGAATTCCTTTTGTTTTTAATTGTATGTTTATGAGGATATATTAATTAATTGTGGACGTATAAGTGCCCGTGCTGCTTGTAAGTTTTGAGTTATCGAAGTAAAGGGTGCATGCATGAATGCGGAGCCTCCAGCATGTAGTATACTAGCGTGCACGTGCTCATGATTATTTCTTTCTGAGATATTTACAGCATACGTCATAAATCAATACATTAAACGCGAATTGATATTGTCGGTTTGGTTATATTTTTGAAAATTATTCAATTGGCGGGCAAGTGTATGGGTCGTTTCCATCAAAGTTCGAGGATCTTGTTGTGTGGAGTTTTGCTTGCATGGTAGGCTGGTTAAATACTCTAAATTGCCCCTAGGTATGAGGCTGAGCAGTGTAAATGATCTCCATCTACTTGTGCCCTGCGATTGGCTGACAACAAGTCCAATAAAAAAATAAAATAATAATAAGATGTCTTTCCATTGTAATATCCTGATTTTAGTGTTTTTTTCCAGAGGTTGGGAACGGATTAATTTGTATTTAGTTAATTTCTATGTCAAAAATTGATTTGAGATCCAAGTAAATTGACACACGAGCTCGGTCTTGAAATCTCAAGGTAGTTCTCAAGGAGTTTGCAACCTTTATCTAATTAATTAAGTAATTGAGACAAACATGCTAATCATTCAATACCACCCCTGTACTAGGACTTACAGTACAATATTTTACCACTTGCAACTGTATTGTTTATGATGGTCTATAGAAAAAAGGGGGCCCCATGTTTTTTATTATCAGTGTGGACTTTTGGTGTTCAAGTTACTGGTGGAAAATGTGTGACTTCACTCTTTTCTCTGCTCAATAGTCTTTTATACTAGCAAATTCCCTTATGGCAATGACATCATTTGGCACAATCCCTGCACTCCTTCCCTGCTCAGCTGCAGTCAGCTTCCAGCACCCACGCATGACATATTTTGACTAATGGAAAAAAATATCCTTGTAATATAAGTGGGATTATGAGTTCTTTCAGGTTAATGAACTAATTAAAACTAGCCCTCACAAGCAGACCATTTATAATCACTTCCATATTAAGTCCATGGGTTGAAATTGTGATGCATTGAATATCAAAGAGTTGCGTTTCACTGTTTCATAATATGTATTTGTCATACTTGTGGCAATTACAGATGATCTACCACACATTTGGCAGTCCGGTGGCCTAGTGGTTAATGCGTAGACAAAGTGATTTAATGTGTCGCCCTCACAGTTCTAAGATCAATGGTTTGATTCCAGGTCCAGACCATCCTGTGTGAAATTAGTATGTTCTCCCCAGAATTGAGTGAGTTTTCTATGGGTACTGCAGTCTCTACTCACATCCCCAAAACATGCAGCGTAGGGTGGTTGAACACTCTAAATTGCCCCAATGTGAGTGTGGGGATGAATAATTGTCCATCTCCTTGCCCTGCAATTGGCTGGGCCAAACCACAAATTCAGGGTGTTCCCCGCCTGGAGTCTGAACCAGCTGGGCTAGGCTCCACCACCCCGACGACCCTTGTGAGTTTAGGGAGTATACATAAAATCGATGAATGAATACTAAACTTTCCTGAAGCAAGGCACATTAATACGATAAAATTCTTGCTGAAATGGCAAACCGGGCTGGCACAGTATCATTAGGGCCCAAAACAATCAGATTAACCTTTGTGAGAGCAGGCAAGAGGACTCAGAAGGTTAGCACAAAGCCCAAAACCCCTCTATTCATTCTTCACTGTGCCTCTGATTGGGAGTTAGACATGGACTTTTCGTCTCGTAGGACGTGGCGGTGACTTTACCTTCGATCCGACATGGTTCTGTTGTCCAGGATTACAAAAACCACTGACCTGTTAAACTCATGATCCCATGGGAAGAGAGGCTGAACATGTCACACCAACTAAAGAAATCTCTATACGAGTACTCGGTTGATGAAGCAGCCCTTAAAGCCTGGCATGCATCATTATTCTCCATCGAAGTCGACTATCGCAGGCTCCCAGGAATTTCAGTGTGCAATTTCCTCCAGAGGATAGGACTGGAGTCAAAACAGCCGAAGAAAGCCACACGGGAGGAAACAGCCGAGTCCAGCTCAAGATGTTTGTGGCTCAAAAGAGCCTGCAGTTGGAACCATTCTGCAGGTGGAGCCTAGTCAGTTTTCGGTGCTTCACTCAGGTGAGGTGTACAGGTTAAAGGGCGAAACCCATGTGACCCTGAGATGCCTGCTGAGGATGCAGAAGGGTTCCCCTAAAAGTTTGCTGCCCAATTATTACGTCTCCCATTATAACAGCTGTGGTAAGAACTATTTTGACGACGCAGGGCGCATTTTCACCGAGATTCTTAGCCATAGTATTCATCTTAAAACATTAATAAATCATTTTCTTATAATTTTCTTTCATTTTTTTGTTTCTCACATCTTTCATAGAAAATTGGGACATTTTGACCAATTTTAGGGGTTTAGTTGGCAATTGTATGACAACCGTAGAACGAATTAGAGAATTTACATATAAAGTACTGCTCTACATACGAAATTTTGAAGTTATGAAAGAAGTTTTGGAACCAATTAATTTTGCAAGTTGATGATATTTTTCTTTTCATGGTTTAGGCCAAAATATATTTTCTGCTTGTAAAAATTGCCTGCAACAATTCTAGTTTTTTTAATTTAATTATTAATATTTGAAATATACTAATTAGGGCCAGAAAGTCCTATCGTAAATTGCAGTTGTTTCCTTCTGCCGATACACAAAAACAACTGACAGTAATCAAATTAAATTACGGTCAATTCATGTTTGTTGTAAATATGTTGTACTATATTCTCCACTTGCAGCTTAATTGAGTTTTATTATATCTAGGCAAAATGACCACATCATATTTGACCCTCTTAGCTTATGAAAGACTGCATGAGTGGAAGATGATTAAGATAGCATGCAGGAAATAGTTTATCAATGATTCCATATCCTTTTACTGATCTTCTGATCTGCGTTTAAGCAAAGACTCCTACTATTGAATAGAATACTCACATGTATGTTAGGATGCATCAAAGACAGAAACGAGAGGGGAAATATTACATTGAGTTTAAAATGAAAGAAGAAATAAATAACACTGACATTCTTATCAATGGGGCATCAAAAAAGGGAAGTGAAACTGAAGAATGAGTCATATGTTGAGCTAAAAGCTTCCAATGTTCTCATAACTTCCATTGCGAACCCCACTTGCTTTAAACTTCTTTATCCTTTCCCATAGTTCTTTTGACATCTGTTGATAGCTTGTAAAACAGATGTTGCCAAGTAAACATCTGCAACTTGCATTCCTAACAAAGCTGTCCTTTTCTGATGTGACTATTTCATCACAAGATGGAAAGTAGACAAAGTGTAACCTCCGTTTTTCCAGAGGTTCTGTTTGGATCCCTGCCCAGGCCTTTTTGTGTGGCGTATGCCTGCCAGATCTGTTCTGTTATTGTAATATTATATAAGATTTCAGACAATTACAGGAGCTCACTATTTCTTTTACTTAAAAATTTCGAGAACACGGGATGAATAAAGTTATCCAATCCAAAATAACATGGCACTGCAGATGGTTCACACTTTGGCAGATGTGCTATAAAAAGTTATTTATATAACATTCTTCCAATTAGAACTTACACTTCCTAATAGTTATTGGTACAGACTGTTTTATCTGATCCGTCATTAACTACACGTATTAAATGACATCACCAATTAAAATGATTTGAGAGCAATACATGATTTTGTACAGCCTGAGTTAAAACAAGTTATTAAAAGCAATGGTTGAATTACAAGGCTTAGTGCAAATCATTCACACTTTATTTGCTCATTCACAGTTGGGTGTAATGAAATTAAGTAATGGCACTGGAGAAATGAATCCCAACAATCTCTAATCAAGGTATCATGTCAGTTTAATGTCAACTCTGTGAACCTATTTCTCTGCTTGCAGGGTGACGGTCCAGCGCAGCCTTGAGGATGCTGAGGAAATGGAGCGAGAGCGCAGAAGGAGAAGCAAGGAGAGGCAAAGAGAAGAGGGAAGTTCTTGTTCGCTGGCCTCTCAGCAAAATAAAATGGCATTTACAGGACGGTAAAGTCATTTTCTCCGAACCCTCCTCATGATTGTTGTTCATTCATATATTACATTTCACTTTCAAGGATAACTGTGATGCCATAATGGACAGTAAAAGTTGTAATAGATATTTTTAATAGATCCTTATGGCGATATATCGCAACATTACATTGCACGATTCTCGTATTGACTAAAAATCCACCTGATTCAATGTTATATCTTTGTGTTTTTGGTCGTAATAAACACTAGGTGTCTCCACTTTCACTGCGTCCATTAGTCAGCAGCAGTCAGCTGCCATCTAGTATGTAAACATCTACACTGTAACGACGAGGGATTACTGTAGATTCTACAGTAATCCCTCGTCGTTACACGGCTCAAATTTTGTGGCTTCATTGCATTGCGGTATTTTTCCTTAATATCCAAAATTAATCATTCATTCATTCATATTCCGTACCGTGGATCCTCGTCGGGGTTGCGGGGTTGCCGGAGCCAATCTCAGCTGATTTCAGGCAAACTACAACCCAAGAGTGGTTATCAGACAGCCGTAGGGTACACAGAGAGACTTGTTCAACTTAAATTGACTTTTTTCAATTTAAATGACTTATAAATAAAAAAATAATTATTAGGAATAAGTTCAATTTTGATGTTTTTTTTTATACTGTTCCAAAGGTCGAGTGGGGAGGTGGGACCTGGTTGCTGCCTCTTTCAAGAGGAGGATGAGGGGTTCAGTGACTGGAGCCAAAAGCAGGAGAACCGTAGTGACGCAGAGCACTACAATGTCAAGGCAGAGGAACCTTCAATATTGCTGAGGAAAGCAGGCAGAAATGATGAGGATAAACACGATGATGAAGGGCAGGAGCAATGTCAGCCCCAGGTAAGGAGTAACAGAAGCCCTTCGGTACATGGGGATTGAAGTTAAATTGTCAAACCACCATTCTTCAATGTATCTTTTTTTTCTGTCCAATCTTGTCTGTAAGACTCGTGCATTATTCTTGAACATGCATATAATTTCTTTTTTTTAATCAATTTTAGATAAAAGGAGTAACTCAGTTGTCCTGCTCAAAAGTCGTACGATCACATGATGCAAAACAACAGAAAGTCACCGAAACATCAACTGACACGTTGCTCCACTTGTCGTCTGGAAACATGAGGTGACAATTTGTACTGTCTTTAAAATGTTGTTATTTTGTATGAAATGCTTATACAAATGTGAACAATGTTTTTCTGAGCTAGTGCATTGATTTTATTTATTTGGAGAAAATGTTTCAAGTAATTTTGCACATTTGTTTATGGTTGAGTGCGGTGGTTGAGTGCTTAGTGCGTTACACTCACAATTCTGGGTTCGATGGTTTGATTCCAGCTGGATGAGAGATTGCATGTTCTCCCTAGGCTTGAGTGTTCAGAAAACGAACAAACAAATGAGAGGTATTAACTTCCTGACTATGCAACCTATGGGCACTTCTTGTCTAACAACCTAGCATGGAAAACAATCATAAAATACTGAAAATAAACAATCAAATCATGAAAATATTTATGCCAACACTATTTATGAAGTACAGTGTACAAGTCGTAAATGCATTGCAAAACGAGAATGAGTTGGAAACACAAAGTCGCATCTCAAATATTTACACATTCATTCATTCATTTTCTGAACTGCTTTATCCTCATTAAGGCCACATGGGGGGGGGGGGGGGGGGGGGTGTAGCATATCCCATTTGGCTCTGGGCCAGAGGCAGGGGACACCCTGAATCAGAGGCCAGCCAATTGCAGGGCACAAGGAGACAAACAACCATGCACACTCAGACCCGTACCGAGGGGCATTTGAGAGTGTCCAATGAACCAACCATGCATGTTTTTGGAATGTGGGAGAAAACCAGAGTAACCAGAGAATACCCATACAGGCTTGGGAGAACATGCAAACTCCACACAGATTAACATGACCTGGACTTGAACCCTGGACCCCAGTGTTGTGAGGCTGACGCGTTAACCACTCGCCCCACCAGACCACCAAAACACAATGTATAAAAGACTAAGTTGAATGAAACCCTTGGTTTCCTTTTAACAGGGATGGTGTGTGCATGGCAAAGGGAGAAGGGGTGCAGCAAATTTTGTACACGAGCAGTAAAAGGCCCACACATGGAAATGATCAACAAGAAGATGCCAATTTAACTCACGAGGAGATGGTGATTGATGATTTTCAGGTAATATATACATAGATACACATGGATCAGAAACTGTGAAGCTGGTGCCAAGCCTTTATCATGGCGAAACGACCGGGTTGTGGTAGAGCCACTCAACAAGCCAAAGTAAAAAAAGAAACGCAGTTTCTTTTTAAGATGGAATGGCTGTCGGAGTATGTGCAAATAGAAGAACAAGCGGTGAAATTGGGTGGTAAAGGTCTCCTCTGCAAAACATGCAGCAAATCTAAAGTTGTAAGCAAGTTTTCCAATGAAAAATAATTGCATATAAATGGAAGCTTGACTATCTATCTCGAGTGACACATTAAGCAGAAGAGTCATTTGAATGAGAAGTTAGAAGGACAGCCCCTTTAATCTTGGTGCCATCGTCAAATATTTTTCCTTTTGTAATGTTAATGGGGTATACAATGTGTCATAAAATGTACATGCTATTACCAAAGATGTTCTTAAGCATAGTAAACTTTTTGACTGTATGGTATACTCTTAGAAATAACCATAATATACTTTAGTAAACATACAAATGAATAATAATAGGAATTTATATGCTTGTCATTATTGATAATTCTAATCAGTACATATTAGAATCTCTCTGAACATGTTTACCACAAGGATGACATATATTATATACACATATATGACGAATTGCAAACAAGCTGAATCATAAGGAAAAATAAGCTTGTTCTCAACTTTTCCACACTATGAATGTGGAGAATAAAATTTTCCCGACATAAATTAAGCAATTGTCCATAGCTAAGAGTCTTTGTTAATTTCCTAGTGCCCTGTGTTTGGCTGGAAACCAATTCGGGGTATTCCCCACCTACTGCCAATGAATAAATACATTTATTCTTATTATACTACTACATTAGAGCTAACTTAAGCCATTAAATAAGAGTATAAATGAAAGAAATGTCACTCTGGTCTCGGTGAAAAAGGGTTATGTGCCTTGGCAAATGCTTCAAAGACACATTCAATGTGAAACAACCATTAGCATTTTTTCAGGTTTTCTTTATTGGCTTTTAAACAATGTTTGGGGGCACATTGTAAAACACCAACCCATTTGCAGATATATTTAAAGACTGCACGTGCAAAGGTGTGTACATAAGGTATGAAATCTACCACAATTGCTTTTTTTTATTTTATAATTACTTTTTTACCTAAAACAATAAAACCTGTAAGAAACCTGCCAATCTTATCAATGATTTATTAATGTAATTTCTGACTAATAATTTGGTGGTTTTACACTTTGGATTTTTTGTAGAAGTCTGAGGAAAAAGAATACGGGCCTGACAAATCTAGAAACAGGCAGCCGAACCATCCTGTTTGCAGCAGTGAAGAAGATGAGACATTGAAATGCTATGGAGCCATGAGCCCGACATTTAAGGTATGGATGGAGAAGAGTAGAAACAGTAGTGGTGGATACTTTTTTGGGGAACTTTGATGACCAGACAGTGTGAAAAGTATTAGTGATTATGGGCCCCAGTCTCGAATTTGTTAAATAAATGCCTGATTGTCTGTCAAAAGAGGGATTCGCCATTACTACCCTAATCACATGTCTCTATGTTTGGACACAAGTGGTCATTTGATACTTAAGGGTAAAATCAATGAACTCTATGTACGAGAAAGACGAGACATTGAATTAGCATTATTCATTATTTGCTTTATGGTGGCACTTTACTGGAGCAGCACTTAAATGATTTCATATCTTACATGCAGTGACAAAGCTATTCAATCCAGTAAATATAAATTAAGTAAATATAAGAAATTTCAAGAAGATTCATTCAAAGATTGCGGGGGTCCTGGACCCCATCACAGCTGCCTTCGGAAACTGGGCGGTGACAAGATGACGTACAACAGTTCACGCTCACACTCATACCTAGAGGCAATTCAGACGAATTTTCCACAATTCCAGCATAATTTAGAGTGTAAGTTGCCCCTAGGTACTCTAAAGTTCAACCAGTTCAACTTGTTTTTGGGATGTGGAAGGAAACCGGAGTAACTGGGGAAAAACTCAAACAAGTCCATGGAAAACATGCAAACTCCATACAGTGAAGACCGACCTTGGATCGAACCCTCAATTTCAGAACTGTGAGGCGACGCCAAACCACTCATAAAACCGGGGACCCTAAAGAACATTATATCTATTTAAAAATCATTCATGTTTGTTAGTTTTCATGTTTACACACTTGTGAACACACGGACACCATCCTTAAATAAGATTATGATGATTCTAGGAGCCTAAGAATATATAGTATTAAAGAAGAACATTATTAATGCATCAAAATAATTTCACATTTCAACAGGAGGAGGACTGATTTTTAGATAAAAGTGTCTATTTTATAATCTGTTAATTGGCATGCTATCTTTAGCTTTATTGGAATGTAACTCAAATAATGAAAACTTCACTCCACGAGATGAGATGAGACATTTTAACAAGCCTTTTATTTGAAAACTCAAATATGACTCATTCATGACCAGCGGGGGGCGACATCAGTGTTTGAGAGGACTGTGTTGATGTACACCAGGGGTCGGAACCTTTTTGACCGAGAGCCATAGACAATTCATATTTTCAAAAATCATTTCTTTATAGCCATACTCAGAATTTAAAAGTAAAAATACATTAAAATGTGAGCATTTATTATTCATTTCACCTTTTTGAAAGTAAAAAAAAAAGTGTGAATTCTTTTCAGAACATTATTTCACTGTTGCTAATCAATGAGTATCAATGAGAGTATGCATGCAGAAGAAGAGTCTAATGAAGAAAAATTAGGATTTAAAAAAGGCGCTAGAGACAGTTTCGGCGCCACAGTGCCAGCGTGGCGCTCCCATTGGTGCGTTAGGGACTTAGGTCTCTCACCAGCGTTTCCCATATTTTACCACATAGGTTCGTGGAGACACCCATCAAAAGAGCCACATATGGCTCCCGAGCCATTGGTTCCCTACCCCTGATGTACACCATAAAATGATTACCTATTGTTTAACTACTATACAATACATCAAAATGTTTGGGATATAATATTTGAATTAATTTAAAAACATTACAGGACCAACAGGATCGTTACCAATATTAAACTGATTATCATCCTTATATATTTAAATCCAGTAAAACAAATTAAAAAAAAATTAAATAACTCAGACATTTTAACTTTAGATTTGTTCATATTTTTTCTTAATAGATGTTTGTAAATTCTTGGTTCTGTCAGGAAAGATTTTTTGAGTAAATTGTATAATGGCTCACATATAATTACATAACCACACTATGTATCGCCCGCCATCAGTACATGACAGGTAGTGCTGTTGTCCATGTTCATGTTAACCATGATAAAATTGCTCTCTCTTTCTGCTTCTTCCAACAGAAACTCCTCATTCAGTTTTACCCAGTAAGTTCACTTTTTTCCCCTTGTGTGATGAAGAATGAATAAAACTAAAGACGATAATTAGTGAACTGGGTTTTGAAAAGGAAGTTGCCCTCCGGTTGCATGACAGCATATTGCTGCACCTTTAATTAACATGAAACATCCCATTTAACAGTTTGTTCAGATGTTACAGCCATATGTGTTTAGATGAAACTAAAAATTAAGTAAACATCTGCCTCAGTGAAAACAGATGTCAGATGTTTTTAATTTGGAATGCTGTTGTTCTACAAAAAACATTTAAGTCCAATATATCTGTAAAATATTCGTAATACAGGCTTCCACACACATATTTAAATTTTTTGTTTGATTTCCTCAGCTTTTTTCATTTGGTACAATTTGTTTTTAAATTACTTTTGTATTAATTTTTAATATTCATATATTTTTATTTAGAACTATTAATACTTTTGATTACTCATACATTTTTTGCATATTTTACTTGAAGTTGATTTATTACAATACTTAAAAAACAAATATCATCTAGTTATCTAAGTACCTACGTTTACATATATATATATATATATATATATATATATATATATATATATATATATATATATATATATATATATATATATATATATATATATATATATATATATATATATATATATATATATATATATATATATATATATATATATATATATATATATATATATATATATATATACATACATATAAACTGTTTTCAATAGTTTACGTTTTCTGTGTCATACTACGTTTGAATATAAAATTAAATTATATAAAAACCCTTTGACAGCCCTATCCAATATGAATGTATATTCTTATATGAAAGGGTTGAATAATAGTTAATAGTAATAACAATTCAATAATTCCTTTTTTACGAGAGCAACCTTAACTGGACTTCTAAAGAGGGATTTTTACATGAAATAGTCTAAAGTTATACAACTAATAATTATTAAATGGTGCAATCAATGCTTTGGAATAAATAAAAGATGCAACCAAGTCCAAGAGTCTAGAGTACAGGATACATAAATAATAAAATACATGTATGAAAGGGTTGAATAAAACTTAATGATAGTCTAATAAATCATTTTATTATGAGACTAACCTTAACTCCACTTCTGAGCAATGCCGTAAAGAGGGATATTGACATTAAATTGTCTTAAGTCATACAACTAGTAATTATTAAATGGTGCTGTCAATGCTATGGAATAAATGAAAGGTGCAACAATGTCCAAGTGTCTAGAGTATAGGATACATAAATAGGCACCACTTGATTTGTTGCCACAACAAAAACAAATAGTGCAGCTGAGCTAAACATGGAAATGTATCTCAGCACACTCTTTCTTTGTATAGGATGAGTTGAAGAGCAGAGCACCAACAGAAGGCAAATGTGTGGTAAGGGTTAAGAGAGAACATTTACTTAATGCCATTTTACAGTGCACTAATTGTTCTCACATTTCCCTTGCCTTCAGATCACAGAGCGAACAGAATCACTGAGAAAAAGGTGGGTTGTCTGTACATATTGTGTATCTACAATATGGAAAATCCTCCTTGTTAATTGGGAGGTCAAAAACTTGTAATTTCTCCAAATAAATGGACATTTTATATGATTCAAGTGAAGCAACTCACACTTGAGTTTGCTCTAAATAAAATGTTACAGATACAACTTGTTCCCAAAAGCCACGACAAAAAATACTTTGCGAAAAGCAGATCGTACAATATGATTTCGACTGTTTCTCTTGTTAAGCAAGACTTGGTCAATTTGATCACAGTACTACGACTGTGTCCATGATGGGCCAATGGGAGCCCGACCGAGGCTCAGAGGTGCGCATGGTTAGCCCAGTGGTTTACCATGAAATGTTTCGTCCCAGTCCATCACGTTCTGTTGGGCTTTTAGGCTTCTCACATTCTCTCAAGTCTTTCTACAACTATAATCTGAATGCCATGCAGCTTTGGATAATGTTTGTGGCCTTTGCTATTTCAATTGAAGCTCCCCTTTCAGATCAAACTCCAGAAGAGTTGTCAGTGCCATGGAGCGAAAAATATGGTTTAAAACCTTGACTTGTCTGTACGTAAATTGTTAAACGGTTTAGGCATCTCTGGGAGACCAACAACAACAAAATAAACACAGTTTTTCAAATACAATATATACAATATGCTCACCTTTGTTAAAAACATTCAGCATCAGATTGTAATAGAATACCTGAGGGCATGTCAACCGCCACACATGGAAAAAATTTCACCTTTGAGTTTTGATGCACTTAATTTCAGACTGTTAGACTTATGTAGTTGTGTTTGACTACATCTGGCTAGTTTTCTCTGGTGAACTTTGTTTGTGTATTAACATAGCATAAAACAACTCGATAAAGGGCGTAGTCTTCCCTCGATTATCGCGACTTCACTTATCGCGAATTGACCTCTTTATGATTTTTTTTCTGCTATTAAATATTAAAAAAAAAAAAATATATATATATATATATATATATATATATATATTTATATATATATATATATATATATATATATATATATATATATATATATATATATATATATATATATATATATATATATATATATATATATATATATATATATATATATATATATATATATATATATATATATATATATATATATATATAATTTTTTTAAGTACATAAAAATATGAAAATTCACACTGGAACTCGTAAGCCGAAGCTATTCCCGGTTTTCTGCTTCCTAATATGACTCGACTCTGAAAAAAAAGTAGTTATAATAGGGGTGATCTACTTCACGATTTTTTGATTATCACGGTCATGTCTAGTCTACATTAACTGTGATATTCGAGGGATTACTGTAATTGATATTTTTTTGAAAGACCCAAAACTCTTATTAATCCATGGTTTAGACACAACAATAAGGCAAAGTATATACTTAAACATTCTGTGATGTTTCCTCCTTCTTTCAAAGCTCCAATATGAAAAAAACGATGCACCATCCTCTTTCCGTTTCCAAAATTGACAAGAAACTGCAGCAGTACACACATGCTCTTGAGGTAACTATGCCTTTCCAGTGATTATTTAAGGCACACTTTTGATAAAATTTAAGTATTTTACTTGCACCTTATTGGTGGAGAAAATAGGTTTTCAATATGGTCAGATTTTCAGTTTATTTTTTTCCCCAAAACAATGTAACCCTTTACAGGTTTCCCCCAAAGAAGGCAAATCAGTTAGTCCAGTCCTGGTGGATGTGAGGAGTCCGATCACCCCCAGAAAGAATCTGTTTGAGGCTGGAGTGTCGTCAAACCAAAGCACTTTAACGAACACACAATTGAAGGTCCAACGGAGAAGTATTTTCTGAGTTGATTGTGGGCAATGTTAGAGTTTTAAAACAGGATGCTAGTAATCTATTTCAGTTTCTGCATGGTTACATAAAATCTGCCATACTACTTTCCTTTGCATATTATCTTAATTTTACTCTTTAATCAGCAAAGAATAATGACACTAATTTCAATCAATTGTTTGCTCATCCAACACCCTCGTATACACATACATACATGAGATACCACAGATTTGATTAAAGGGTGGGTCATCCTGAATGGCCAATTTCTGACTATTCCCCCATTTTTTTACCTTTGGCCTCACAGTTACTGTTAGGTTCATTAATAATTCTTGGATAATGTTTAATCAATAAAAAACAGGTGGATGTACTGTACGTATGTATCTTCCGTATACTTCCTATCACCCATGCCATAAAGTAGATTTCAATGTAGCAAGTTGATGATGTGATTTCTTTAAATTTCAGGAAATCAAACCTGGTGGTGTTTTAAACAAGAAAAATGTCTGGGAGAAATTAAGTGATATGGGTTCTTCTAGAAAGGAAAGCAAGGTCAGTTCTCATGCAATACATTAATGAATTTTAGTCATTTTCCTTCTTCTTTGATGGGAAGCAGCATACAAGTGTTTAAATACCCAGGTGATGCCGTGGAAAGACAGTAAAAAATTTCAACTCCTTATGCCAGTAGTTAATAGTATTTATTTAATGCAAAAATACATTTGAAGCTAATTTTTAAAAAGTTGAAGAATTATCATTGTTTATTATAATGATTTTATTTTTTCGTTACTATGTCAATGTGTTTGTTGCATGTGCTTGTAATTTTGTTATCAATGTGAACACCAAATGCTTCTTAACTAGGAAACCTCAAATACATGGGGATTTAAAATATGAACTAACATTAATGAAGTACCGGGTAACTGAAATTTCAACATGGAATGTGTCATATAATCATTTTTTTCCTCTTTTTTCCTGCTCATGTTTCATAAAATAGCAAGATGGATAAATGCATTGATCAATTCACAGCTTTTTCCATTATGCTTTATTCACATGATAATATAATCAGAGCTTAATTTGTGCTTTAGGTCTCACTTTATACGGGGACATTTTTGGGGAACTTCACCACCTTATTAACCAGCTCTGTTGTTCTCCACCGGTACACTTTGCCACAACTTTAGAGTATTACATTCATTCGATCATTCATTTTCAACACCGCTTGTCTGTGTCACAAGGTGCTGGAGCTTATCCCAGTTGACTTTAGGTGAGAGACGGGCTACAGCTACACCCTAAAGTTGTCAAAAGTCACTCATAGAATACAGAGACACTCAATCATTCAGACTCACAATCACATCATCACTCATCCGATCCCACATTACTAATGAGAATTGCATAAAAAAGCAATTGTTGTTGGTTATTGTTATGTGGATATTCTCATATTTGTAAATATGTGTGTCGCTTAACATATGACCTATGCGGAAAAGAATAGTCAGTCTGGCGGCAGTAGTTGGTTTGCAGATGTCATGGTATTTTGAATTGAATGCTTTTATCGTCATTATACATGTATAATGAGTTTTAAAGCATTCACCACATAATGCACAAATAAAAACAAACAGACAATTAAATAATCAATAAATAAGAAATAAATAAGTAGCCCAAGTGAGGTCAGCAGAGTGGCGCAGGCTTGTTCCATCTGAAGTCCAGGATGAGTTCCATGGTTTTGGAGCATGCCGCCATCAGGCAGTGAACACATTTTAAACATCAATGTAATTAACAGAGATGGCTTATTTGGTAAAGAAGACTAAAAAATAAAACATCCATCTGGTTTTACTTCAAGACATACAAGTGACATTCAAGAGTGAAATTCTTTTAGAGTGACAGCAAAAATGACCTATACAAAACACTCATGTAATGAAGATATTTACTTTCTCTTCATTCTCATTATAAGTCCAAAGACCTAAGCAACATTACATAATCATGATTACTTTCCAAATTTCCACTTCAGCTCCACTTTATTGCTGTTTCCATTTGTAGTCCCTCAGAATATAGACAATGTTGTTAACTGATTCACAATTCTGTCCTAAACATTTTGATTGTGCACAGCTAATTCGTTCATTCATTCATCTTCCATACTGCCCATCCTCAAAATAGTTGCGGGGGTTGCCCGAGCCTAACGCAGCTGTCTTTGGGAGACAGGCATGTACAGCTAATTATATAGCATGTTTGGCTTTTGTTTTGTGGCTTGGTTGACTGCCAAAATATTGACTGTCCATCCAATATTCATTTCGAAATGCATTGTATTAGTTGATTGAGGAATGTCAATATTATTTATTACAAATATTTATGGCAGCAGGTCACACTTTATTGTAAAAATATATGCAATATAGGAAATAATGTAATCCTACTCTCAAAAGTTGTACTTTTATCTTATTTATTTGAAAGTTAAAAGTGCAAATGTGTCTGTAAATTACAGTTTTAGCACATAATGCATATTCACAGACATCAGTCTCCCCCAGAAATTTACATTATTAAGACTATAGAGGAAATGTTTCCATCTCCAGGTGAATGCCTGAGTTGACAGTACTTCAAAGAGATGATTGATGACAAAACCATACATCATTCTTCTACACCTAATGTTAATATAATTTGAATAAGGCCAAACTTGAATAGATTAGTGTCAAAGTTCGCCTACAAGGTAAAAAAAACACTCCCACCTAATGTCTATTTCATAATGAAGAATTCCAAATGTGAATTAATAAACTGCAAACGCATCTGTTCAAGTTACATTTCTTTTGTTTAAGTCGGTCCAAATCCTCTTGCAATTCTATTGAAGTCCTTGTGATCATCCTCCTGAGTTTTTCGTTTCAGGAGTCCCCTTTCAAAGACCGTTGCTATTTTTGTCAATGGCTTCACTGCTGCCTGTTTTAATTTCCTAGCATCAAATCGAGGACTGTACAGCAAGACTGGTAGGCGATTGACAAACGAGGGAACCTCTTCCTGGGTTCCTTTGTTGGCCTTTTTCTCTTCTGAATCTCTTTTAGCGGTATTGATCTGATGCATAATTCGGTCTTTAGTAGAGAACATCTGAAAGAGAAGAGCATCCCACATCTTTAGAGCCCTGGGAAACTCTTCTTGCTTGATAATTTCTTGATTATCACATTGGTCTTCTGATAACTTGTCCTTACAATCATGATCTGACTCAATTTGGGATTTGGCCTGCGCCTCTGGAAAGACAGGTTCCTCTGATTGTACTACCATGTGTTTCTTGAGTCGTGTCCATCCACTGAGTTTTTCCTTCAGGCTTTTAGGCTTTGATTTGGCTTTGGGCTCAGTGGCGAAAGGATTTGTTTCAGGCCCAGCTGCTTTTTTCTCATCAATTGAAGATGCAGTTGATGTCACTGACTTCGTGGAGCATTCGATTGCTGGTCTCTCTTCTGGTGTGTCTTTCCTCTTCAAAGCCTCCTTTTCTATAAGACCAGTGATTTGTTGAGATTGCGGTGACATTCCTTTCTTTGAGGATGGAGTTGTGACTGTGACTGAGTCCTGAGGCAGAGAGGCATGACTTGTAGAATCAATCATGGCAGCTTTAACTAGGGATGAATTCATGACAGTACCTCTAGCTGGCTTTGCAGGGAATATATTCTCAACTGGCTGCTCTGTCAATTGTCGGTCCTTACTGGCAGAATGGTTTTCCTGCACTTGATTGTGGGTGCTTACAAAAGAATGATTTCTTTCTACACTACCCGATTGACTTATTTCAACCTGCTTAGAAGGATGTTGTCTTGGACTGGCTATGTGGGTCAAATTATGGAGAGGGGGGTTAGTTTTGGTTTCCATATTGAATCTTGAATTTGTTTTAAAAGTATTTGATTTGCAAAACATTGTGTTGAGAGAAATGTCTTCTGTTTTATTAATTACTGGTGTGGGGGTAATGTTAACAGGGGACTGGCTGGTCTGGGGTAAAATTAAATTACTTGCATGTGTTGGCGTATTACAGGATCTTGGTTTTTGTAACGAAAAGGCTCGTGGGACAACCATAGATTTTGTTTGCGTTGTCGGGCTCAGTCGGGTGAGAACAGATTGGGGCATTTTTACTAAAAAATGAATATTATTTCCATTATGAATACCATTTTCCAAAGGGATACTAGCTACTTTGTTGAACTGACTATCTTTTTCCATTTTAATTACTTCTAAATTTACAGAATTGTGATCATGCTCATCAGTCTTTGGGTTTTGACAATGTTCTATGTTGTTCTCCTGTATGTTTTCATGAACACAGTCAGATTTGTTTAACTTTATTGTTTCTGGAACACCCTTGTTGTTGTGAACACCAACCATTTCCCTAGGGGAAACAATATTTTTAATTGTCTTGCTCAAAGGCAAAGATCCTCCATATTGTGAGTCGGATGTTTTATCTGAAATGTCAAGAATGTTCAAAAATATTTGAGCATTTGATGTATTAGAAATACTTTTGGAATTAGTTAATGTCTCTTTTATGTCCCCTACCATTACAGATATGTCAGGAAGGGAATCCTTTTGTAACTTTTCAGCAACAAATTCAACGGCATTGGAAGGTTCATTTGGATTGAGTTCTGGGCATTTCATATTTGAAAATGTCAGTTCTAGTCTATTTTTAGCATAGTCATCTTCAAATGATAGTGGTCTGTCTATGAAGGGTTTGCTGGAGTCGATGCAACTTTCTTCCTTCCTAACTTTACGTTGAAAACTGGAGTCAAGAAGTCTATTGTCACTTGTTTTCTGAAGGATCGTAGTTTCTATATTTGGTTGCTGGTCTCTCTCCAAAGTGAAAATATTTGGGGATTTGGTCGTTATCATTGGCATGTCTGCTAGCTCGACATCTAGCATATGGCAAGTGGTTGAGAAAGTATTGACACGAGTGGGACACAATTTCAATTCACAACTGTCTCCAAAGTAACGCTTTTTGCAATCTACTGTTTCAGTGAGTATGTGATTATCATCACAACAAACAGAATCTGCTATTGGCTCATGTTCAATCATTGATTCTGTCCTCAAAGCTGTGTTTTCAAAATCACTGTTCATTTGGGAGTCTCTGTTTGAATTTTCATTGATATTGTTAGTAATGGACACAGCAGAGGAAGAAATGCTATCAATGTTAATACCGTTAGTAGGTAGAACAAACTCATTTCTTACTTTCATTTCTTTTTTAAACTCTTTTCTTTGGCTGTGTAAAGCCTGATTTTCCATTTGGATAAAATTCGCTTTATTTTGAAATTTGTCCAGACTCTTGCCAGTGAATGAGTCATTGACAAAAACATTTTCTAGCTTTTGCTCAGATTTTGGGACATTGAATTGTTCAAAATTATTCCCTTTAAAAATACTGTATTTTCCATCTATTTTTGCACAATTTTCTCCACCAATGACTTTTAGAATATGTTCTACATTTGAATCTTGATTTACCAGCTTTGGGATTGATTTAAAAACATTCCTGCTATTCTTGAGGCATGAGGTTATACTTAAATCGGAATCCATGGGAATCATTGTAGCAGTTGATGTGTGCACCTCACCTGCTTTAGGAATTGGCCTTGGCACCTCAGAGTATGAGGCCTTTCGTGTAGATACATCACTTGTGGAATGACAGTTATGTTTCTGTATCAAACCCAGAGGTAGCTCAGGTCTTTTTCCCTCCAAACCAAATGTTTTAAATGAAGTTTTGTCCACATGCTGTGTTTTGGCTTGGTGACTTTTCTCAAAGAAATTGTTATCTCTTACAGTTTGTTTTGCTTGAAATTTTGAATCCCTTGACATTGTACATAATTGCAAACTCTTTATCACCTCACTATCCAAAGGCCGTAGATTTTCATGCCCACTACAGTGTTGTGTTGAATCAATTTTTGCGACATAAACATCCTCTGATTGTGCTCCGGTCAAAGAGGAAACTTGACTTCTGTGGGTTGAAAGGCTTTGATATGATCTTGGAGTCTGAATCCCACCATGAGCAGCGTACTGAAGAGGAGTAAGTCCGTAATATGTTGAGTGTGCCTTGGTTTTGGAAGTGGCTATTGATATTTGGTTTTCCAGTAGTGATGATAAAGAGTTGCGTGCCTCAAAAACTGGATGGTGATAGTTTGGCGACAAGTAGCTCAAACCTTTGGGTCCTTGAGGATAAATCAACATTTCTGGAGTCTTTGGTTCAGTGCAGAGAAATGATGGGACCTTTGGCAAACATGCATTTTCTCTTTTTGAAATTTGGTCTTTTAATGCATGTGATGTGACTGTTTCTCTACAAATAAAAGTGTCAGTGGGAATGCTTAAATCCAGAGTACTCCTACAGGTATTTTGAACACCTCCAGAATTGCCGTTTTTCACATTCTGCTGTACTTCTTTTGTAGCAGCACATGTTATGCTACCAATAGACTCAGTTGATAATGTGGGTCCAAACTTATTTTGGCAGGACTTTAAAGCTGTACTTAAAAAAAATATAGAACCCGTTTTGGATATTTCACAAGATGGAGTGGAAACTCTTGACTGCGTGCCAGACACAGTTTGGGGTTTCCCACATAAAAGTTTAGGCACAGCTGACTTTAGATCCTTTGTTTCCTCAGCCCTTTTTTTCTTCATGTAAGCCATTGAAAATGACTCAGCGGTTGGGTTTATTGCTGTCAGCCCTTGACGGCAGGAACTCTTAGAGAACTCATTCAATGTTGCTTTTGACATAAACGTCAAATTTTTTGGAGGTTCACATGTAGTTTTTTGGGTTAACTTCCTTATTAAGTTACCATTACCGTTAGGTCTGTAGATCTGTGATATTGGTGTAGTATGTAGGAGAGAAGGTTCTTTTGAAACAGTGCTTGTTTCTACACAGTTTGGAGATAAAAAAATGTTTTGTGTGTTTGAAACCGATAACAGATGTAGATCATGTAGATCAGGAGGTCGATCTGTACAAAGGGAAGATGTTGGGTCTGGACTGATGTTGAGAATGGTTGTGGATGGTGTTTGGTTCTGAGTTGATATTTTAGGACTGGACTCTGACACAGTGAGATGATCAACGGGTGTGACAGACCTAGGGGAAATTGGTAACACTAAATCGAAAGTAGCTTGAAGTGAGGATAGTGGAGCCTGCTCCATTCCTGTAGAATTTTTGGGCTGCATCATACTAGGTGGCAGTTCATCAAACAAGAATGTAGAGCATTCGTATAATGGTGCCACCTGCTCTTCAGAACTCCTGATATGTGGCACTAAAGTGTCAATTTGTTTGAAGGAACTGCTTTCAAGGTGAGGAAAACCAGATGCAGATCGTTCAAATGAATTCAGTGAGAAAGATGACCTCAAGGATTCCACGGTGCAGACTAAATCTGGTTTCTTTGGTGGGCTGGAGAGATCACTGTCCTCGAGATCCGGGCTGGCCTCATTGACAGGGGACAAGCAGGAACGAAATGGGATAGGTGTCAGAGAGAGACTGCCCCTTTTCGTGACCCGCTTCTTCTTTAGTTTCTGAAGCTTCACATTGTCTTTGGAAGGTTTTGGGAGTAAGGGTGGGGGATACTGTTGGGGAAGGCCAGATTCCAATCCGTTGCTTACTTCCATCATACAACTGTCAAGTCCTGCAAAAGTTACAAAACAAATATATTAATGAGCTGGCTTTGTTTTACATACAAATATGAATTTATATATATATATATATATATATATATATATATATATATATATATATATATATATATATATATATATATATATATATATATATATATATATATATATATATATATATATATATATATATATATATATATATATATATATATATATATATATATATATATATATATATATATATATATATATATATATATATATATATATATATATATATATATATATATATGTATATATATATATATATATATATATATATATATATATGTATATATATATATATATATATATATATATATATATATATATATATATATATATATATATATATATATATATATATATATATATATATATATATATATATATATATATATATATATATATATATATATATATATATATATATATATATATATACTGTCGATTTTATCTCTGTGCAGTTGGAAATATAATATATTGACTTGATTAAAATGGTTGAACTACTCAACAAGTGTGTAAAGATCGTATGAACTTAGTATTGTTCAAACTTCCCTGCATGCTTGGTTTTGCAGTTAAGAGATGAGAGCAGGTTCAGTGTTCCATGACCAAGGAAAAAATGCACATTGTTCTTTTCAAATCTGAAATTCAATGGACCTTTCCTTCCTGAACCGCTGCCTGCATTACCCCAGTGCCAAGTGCACACTTAGAACTATTGTTCTAAGGTCTAAGAATTGATCACTATCAATCCATATATCAATTGGGGAAAGGACAATCATCTTTTGGATACGACGTTTTGTTAAAAGGAATGCTTTTCATTCAAATGTCTGAAATGATTCAGCATCAAATTGATCAAAATCATAAACATTGCCTTGGAATTTTTTGTGGCTTTAAATAAAGTAACGAAACGAAATAATGACACAAAGCTCATATGTGCACTGAGTTTTCATTGGCCATTATTAATAACAGTTTAATGACTACTGCTTGTGATTTTTATCTTTCATTCTTTTACAGCCTAAAGAACAACATCCATAGGACCTTTCCATTTGGAATTTAAAAAGATTGTCTTCTGGTGAAAATGATTAACTATATATAGTTTGTCATTTATAAATAAAACATTTACTCAGCTTCTAAAGATATATATATATAAATACAACTACATTTTTGGACACAAATAGGTCATCAGTATATGTTTTTTTAAGACATGTATTCATCAATTTAATAAAACAATTGTAACGTTTTTCTTCATCTTGTGTGGTTTGTTCTGATGTATTTTCATGGGTCCTGCTCAAGTTGCAGGTGTCGTGTTATTGTCCATCATGTTCTACACTGAATTCCTATTGCCTGCTCTGACACTGTATAAGATGGGTTCATGTCTCAGAGCTAAATCTGTAGCTGAAATTAGAACACAAGCTCTCATCACTGACTTATTTACACATTTTGAAAGTTTTAATTGGGTCTTGAAGATGATGCCTTTCTACCTAAGGCAATGCTATTAGAAATAGAAAGGCATGTAAAGCTGTTACTTATGTCAAGGATGCATTGAAATCATGACAAGCTCCTCCTGAAAATAGTCTTTCAAGGAGGCGGTCAAATATGAGTATGACCTTGGCATGAGATTAAAGTGATACATGCAGAAGAAGATAAAGAGGTGCAAGTATGCAGAAGGCAAAGGAAGAAGGCCAGTGAGGAGGCAGTACCCCCAAAACTAATACATTAGCTAAAGAAAACAAGCCAAGACAGGTGAAAGGAATACATGGACCATTGAGTGGGTATAACAGTCCCATGCAATAGAGTAGGGTACATTAATGATTGCATATATATATATATATATATATATATATATATATATATATATATATATATATATATATATATATATATATATATATATATATATATATATATATATATATATATATATATATATATATATATATATATATATATATATATATATATATATATATATATATATATATATATATATATATATATATATATATATATATATATATATATATATATATATATATATATATATATATATATATATATATATATATATATATATATATATATATATATATATATATATATATATATATATATATATATATATATGTAAAAATTTTAATAAATACAATTTAGATATATAAATTTGCTTTTTTCTTAACTGTCAATAGATAGTCTCGTTTCAGTGTGATTTGTATATTCGGTTGTCTCTAGAAAGGGCCTGCAGTCTAAATTTAGCCTGAGGGAAATGAGAGCAAGCATTCTGACAGTGAGCACCTGCTGCCTGATGTCCTACGCTCACAGAAACAACATCAGTCTGTTGAAAATAAATATGAGGCATAAAATCCTCCCAGAGCTTTTATAAGCTTACACGTGTCTCTCTGAAATTTTATTGGAGTCACATCCACGGACTGAGTAAAGTTCCAAATCACACAAATTGTTCATGTAAAATACCCAACAAAAAAAGGAAAATCCCCATATTCAACCTTTGAAAGAAACACCTTGTATCAGTTCTAAAGTAGGTATGCAATACATTTGTCTAGTCAAAGACACTCCAATGGCAAGGAGGTGAGCTGTCACTCGAGTGGTTCCTTTTTAAGGTTCCGTGCTTGGGCGTCTTCGCTTACATCGAAGCAGCTCATCAGTGGAAAGTGAAAGATTATCTCATATAAAACTTGAATATGACCTCAATGAATGTATCTTTAAATAGCGCAATTGAACTCAATTCTAACTGAGCTCTTTTCTCATATATGTGTCTTCATTGTCTGGTTGGAAATCAGACAAACTATAACTAATTATATCAACATCCGCTGCCCTGGTTTTGTTCTGAATCCTGTAGATAAAACAACAGCTTTGTATTACAGGAGGAGTGAAGACAATCAAATAATATTCTGCAAGAAGTTAACGAAGAGATGGCTCATGTACGCCTAATGTTGTGCATGGTTGACTTACTTTTGGTCAGGCCACAAAACAATGCAGAAACAACGTAATCTCTTGTTTCTCCCTTGGACCAATAGTATTGTAGGTATCATGCATTTAAGACGTCCAGCTGCCCACATGCTGCTAACAAGCCCAATGCATTGGATAGAGGTAAACATTTGGCACATAGCCAGAAGAGGATATATTGAAATATCAGCAGCTTGTCAATCAAGCAACACAGTTTGACTGGTTTACCTTTGGTGAGCGGATGCTGGGACAAACTGCTCTCGGGTTGTGTTAATCCCAGCTCAGAGTGCCACTAGACCGTCTCATCCTCTGGTGAACTGGAGCCTTAAGGAGAGAGGTGCAGAGTAGTGGGCACTCCAAAAATAAAGCACTTGCCTGCAGTGAATGTTGCTAGCAAACATGTTTTTATTTTCTCAGGCGGTCTGGCATGATCAAGGTGCAGCCCCTACAGGCAGCAGATAGTGACATTACCTGCAGAAAGGCAACATATATTCACAGATGATCAAGTAATACAGTGGAAGTTACAGTTTATAAACAATAACTCTAAAATTGTGCAGTTTATGCCCATTTTAGTGGCAACTTTTCATAAAAAGTCAAAGGCAACAACACAGTGTCCTAACGGTTAGGCCATCAGCCTTACAGTTGTGGAGTTCAGGTTTCAAATCTTGCTATGTCTGGTTCATCTGAGGGTGGGCCACACAAGGACATTCACATAATTATCCCACAGCCATTCACCGTCATCTAAGGACCCGTTTACCCAATAACGGTCTGAAGCAAAAATACAAAAAGAAAAATGCAACGCTCCACTCAGTGCTCGCAGAGACGTTACAAAGAGGTATAGTTGCGACCAGAGATATTACACTAAGAGTTGCAGGGGAGAGAGCCAGTGCCCCTGATGTTCTTATGAGCAGCCAACAAGAAGTAATATACTATACTGCTTGTAATGGTGATCGCTCCAGCATTCACGCTGAGTGACAGAAAAAACACTGGAAAAAAATGCAACGCTCTGCCCAGTGCTCATAAGTATCTGTTATACACGAAAGAGATTCGGCAAAAAAGAAAGTGCGCAATAATGATAAACAGCCTCTCATGTCTTGGCCACCTGGCTTTCTCGCATCTCAAAATTTTTCTCGTATCTAGAGATAATTATTTGTTCGAAATTTTACTCGTATCCATAATATCTATTTCATACATTATAAACGATGCACAAGTTTCAAGAGTTAAATAAACAGTACAATAAATCAAGCTTTCAGATAGCGCTTATTCAACAATTTGTGAAACAGCATCTGCATTTTATTTGTAATAGATACAAACATACTGGTACTTCAGTTTCCTCCCACATCCTAAAAAAGCACGCATGATAGGCTGGTTGATCATTCTTAATTGCCCCTAGGTATGAGTGTGATTGATTGATTTTGCATTCAGTCTGTTGGAAAAGTAAATAGTTAACATGTTTTTGTTTTATTTTAAGATTCTATTCAGATTCTTTTCATTTTCAGATCATATAGCCTAGAGTGCCAACTGATGGTGAAGTGGTAAATTCGGCTGATTTTGGTGTGAACAAGCGTGAGCTCAATTCCCGCTTGGTGGCGATGTGATTGTGAGTGTGAATGGTTGTCCGTCTCTGTGTATGCCCTCGGATTGACTGGCAGTCAGTCTTGGGATCAGTTTGACTTTTCCTCTAAGTCTGCTGGGAAACCCTTCTGAGGAAAATCCTTACGGAAGACGAATGAATAGCCTAGAACACAGAGGCACAGAAGAACCTCCAACTTCTACATTATGTGTACAGTATGCCTAAATATTCATTCATTCATTTCTGAACTACTAATCCTCATAAGGGTCGCAGGGGGTGCTGGAGGCAATCCCAGCTTTCTTTCGCGCAAAATGGATGAGTTGGAACTTCGAGTTGCCATACCTGTCAACTGGTACGTTCTCGCCGTAATTGGTACAACTGAAAGCCCATTTTTATATTGGTACGCTGTACACATGAAAATGGTACGCTAAACGGTGATTTTGAGAAAAAAAAATAAATTAAGGCACTTTCTAGCCATTTTTCACCATCCGCCATTGTTTCTTCCCGGAAACGCATGTCTGCCAAGTGATATATGTACCGGCGCCTCTGATTGGCTAAAAAAAAAAGATCATGATAAACATTTCGTTTTGTAACACTTTCACCATGTGATTTCCGTTTCCTGTTCCCTTGTTTATGTTTACTTTCATTTTCACTTGTTGTTCGTGATTTTTTACAAAAAAGTAAAGTGGTAAGATTTTCCATGTATTTATACATATATGTAAGGGCGAAAACAAAATTTGGTAAGATCACAAATGGTTCGAGGTTGACAGGTATGAGTTGCTACCAACAGCTTCGTAAGGTATTGCAACATTATTCTCATCACGGAAACATGGCTACACCAGCATATACCCGACGCTGCGCTATCGCTAGCTAGCCGAACGCTTTTTCGGAACGATCGTTCCAAAGAACTAACAGGAAAAAGCAAAGGCGGTGGACTATGCATGTACATACACAACGAATGGTGCTGTAACAGCAAGATAACTTTAACTTTAACTTGGATAACTTTATAACTTTATTCATCCCGTAATCGGGAAATTTCTTTGTTGCAATAGGAAGAGGGTGAGGATGCAGGAATAGGAAAGGCATTATACACAAATGGGTACTTAATAGTAAGTTAATAAATAAATACATGAATAAATATATAAATAGGTAACTGTGTTGGTGGTCATTGACACCCACTGTTCTCCGGATTTGGAGCTATTGGCAATACGATGCAGACCATACTACCTACCGAGGGAGCTAACGGTCGTCATAGTAACGGCTATCTACATACCTCCAAATGCTAACGTCAACACGGCTCTCGACTTACTGCTAACGGCTGTAAATAAACAACAGCTCGACCAACCTGATGGAGTCTTTATTGTCGCTGGTGACTTCAACAAAGCAAGTTTAAAGACTGTCCTACCTAAGTTCATCCAATATGTCAAATGCAATACAAGACAAGACAAAATTCTCGACCATGTCTACTCGAACATCAAACATGCCTATAAAGCTGATCTTCTCCCACATCTAGCTGGATCAGACCATCTTTGTTTATCTCTAACCCCTGCGTACAACACACTCCGAACGCAGACAAAGCCAAAAATAAAGTCAATAAAAACTCGGCCCGAGAACGCTCTTTCTAAACTGCAGGACTGCTTTTCCCGCACCAACTGGGAACTTTTTGAACACAACGACCTCCTGGACTATACAGAAAATGTACTCTCCTACATCAGAAATGGCATTGACAACGTCACTACAAACAAACGGATACGAGTTTTTCCAAATCAAAAACCCTGGATGACCAAAGAGACACAAGCACTTATCAAATGCCGTAACACCGCCTACAGATCGGGGGACAAAAGATAGTATAGAGCTGCCAGAGCAGAGCTGAAAAGGGGCATAAAGAAGGCCAAGGCAGCATATACTAAGAAAATCGAAGAGCACTTCAAAGAAAACAACCCAAAGAAGATGTGGCAGGGAATACGACATATCACTAACTACAAGAACAATTCCATGTCTGTAAACGCGAATGTCTCACTAGCGGAGGAACTGAACCATTTCTTTGCCCGCTTTGAATCTGACAAATCAAACCAAGTGTCAACACTCCCACCACCACCCTGCGACAATACACTGGAGTTTCAGGAACAGGAAGTGAGACTGGAAATGCAGTCTGTGAACACCAGGAAGGCTGCTGGTCCAGACGGAATACCTGGCAAAGTGCTCAAAGCCTGTGCTGAACAGCTGGCAGGAGTCTTCACGGACATTTTCAATCGGTCCTTGCAACAATCCATCGTTCCTGCCTGCCTAAAATCTGCCACCATCATTCCTGTCCCCAAAAAGCCAACCATCGGCAGCTTGAACGATTACAGGCCTGTTGCTCTCACGCCTGTGATCATGAAGTGCTTTGAAAAGTTGGTGGCCCGACACATCAGAAAGACAATTCCCCCCTCAGTTGACCCGCACCAGTTTGCTTATAGGGAAAACAGGTCCACTGAGGATGCTATCGCCGTGGCTCTTCACACAGCACTGAGCCACCTGGAGCACAGGGGAACTATGTGAGGATGCTTTTCATAGACTATAGCTCAGCCTTCAACCCCATCAAGCCGGACATCCTGAAGGACAAACTCTACCACCTTGGACTATCCTCTTCAATCTGCTGCTGGATAAAGAACTTCTTGACTGGTCGACCACAAACTGTCAGAATGGGTCCACACCTCTCTTCCTCCATCACACTAAACACTGGCTCACCACAAGGCTGTGTACTGAGTCCTCTCCTGTACTCCCTGTACACATACGACTGCACACCAGCCCACCAGTCAAACTCAATCATCAAATTCGCCGATGACACCACTGTGATCGGACTCATCTCAGGCGGGGATGAGTCAGTTTACAGAGACAAGGTCGACAAACTGTCTTCTTGGTGCTCGGCGAACAATCTTACACTGAATACCACAAAGACTAAAGAAATAATCTTGGACTTTCGCAAGCGCAGCACAGACCTGGCCCCACTCCTCATTAACGGAGTATGTGTAGACAGGGTCCAATCGTTCAAATTCCTGGAAGTCCACGTCACGGATAGGCTCTCCTGGTCCACAAACACCACAGTGTTAGTGAAGAAGGCCCAGAAACGACTCCACTTCCTCAGGGTACTGAGAAGGGACAAGTTGGACACCAAGCTTCTGGCAACCTTCTACAGAGCCACTGTGGAGAGCATCCTGACTTACGGCATTACAGTGTGGTATACCGGAAGCACGGCAGCAGACAAAAAAGCCATACAGAGGGTGATAAACACTGCCCAGAAGATCGTCGGCTGCTCTCTGCCATCGCTAGAAGACATTGCCAACCCCCGATACCTCAGAAGAGCCGGGTCCATTGTTGGAGACCCATACCACCCTGGACACGGCCTGTTCCAGTTGCTTCCATCTGGCAGACGCTACAGGTCCTACAAAGCACGGACAAACAGGCTCAAGGACAGCTTCTTACCAACAGCCATCAGGTCTCTGAACCTGCAGCAACACGTGACGTGACGACTACACATATCCCTACTATGAAATTAAGTCAAGTCAAATTGAAGTAACAGGAAGGTCGTTTGGTGCAGATCTACCTTCCACAGGATGACTGAGGGAGGGTAAGTATAAAGACTGAGAGGTAAGTGATCCATCTTATTCTTGTTGGCATCGGTGAGGCAACTTGTAGTCGCCGGAAAATGGCGCTCAAGGCGGAGAGCTAACAAGTATGAATATGTCATAAATAAATGTCATAAATGTGTCTGGCCTGGGAAGACGAACTTGTGGAGAAGCACTATACAATTTCGTCATACGCTGCTAAGGGTATGATGACTACTAGGCTTTTTGTCAAGTCAATGATGACGACAATGCCTATGTCTGATTTTCATTTTTTCATTTTTCATGAGGCTGGAATCAGTTTCCAGTTAATCGCAGGGCACGTGGAGATGTACTACCATTTGCGCTCATACTGAGGGGCAATTTAGAGTGTCCAAACAGCTTACCATGCATGTTTTTGGAATGTAGGAGGAAACCGGAGTACCCAGTGACAACCCATGTAGGCCCGGGAAGAACATGCAAACTCCACACAGGAGGACCCACCTGGATTTGAATCCAGGACCCCAGAACTGTGACGTGCTAACCACTCAACTGCCAGGCCGCTAATAGTTCAATAAAAATAGGAGGCACAGAGACAACTGATTTACTCTTTACTTTCATGTGCAGGATTTTGCTCTGCGAGACACAGAAAATGTATGACCTCAATGAGGGTAATGAGGATGCATTAAAAACAACAGGTGCGAACTCAAAGACTGGATTCAATTGTTATTATCTGGATAACGTGCCGGGATACTCATACCATTTTAATACCGGTTGTAAAGTGGATCTTTGACTCTCATGAGCTGGAGTGAACCTGGATGCTTTGCAAATTCATAAGATACCTGAACAGAATAATAATAAATAAAGAACATAAACAATTGTCTTATTTTGCTTTTGGCATATGTTCAGTATTTTTACATGGTGGTAGAATTACGGAAGAATATTTAATACATTCTAAACAACTAACTTGACGATCCATAATAGTACTGCCTTAAAATCTTTACAAACATACTTCACACCTGTATTCTGTGTAAATTTGTACTCAGGGTGTCAAGGCTTTTATGACCTGGAAAATAGTCCTGAAATACTAATTCAGGGGGACTAAGGGGCATTTTTGAAGTTCATGTTGGCAGAAAGGAGCAAGCAACACCAATGCAAAACAGCGACCTTGAGCAAGTAAACATTGCATGATAAATTCAGGGTGAATTTTACAGCGTCCAGGCTGAAATGTTGCAACAGTTAAAGAAGAATCTCAATAGCAGATTTCTATTGTGCAGGAATAAGCCATCTTAAGGAGATTATTTTTAACAAATGAAAATTCCGCTGCCTGATGGTATAGAGGTTCACTCGCCCTACGGCCGACCAGTACTGGGTGTAGTCTGCCTTGTGTCCAAAGCCAGCTGGGATAGGCTTGTAGGGAAGATGAATGAATGAAGGAAAATTCCATTGGTATTTCAGTCACAGGCGGGGAACACTCTGAAATAGTGGCCAGCCAATTGCAGGCTACAAGGAGACGGACCACAATTCACACTCATAGCTTCAAGCAGCCTATCCTGTAGCATGTTTTTCTGGGAGTAAATCTGAGTACCCGGGGAAAACATGCAAATTCCACACAAAAAGGTCTGGACCTGCGATCGAACCTTCAATCTCAAGATTGCCAGGCCAACGCGATCTTATCCATTTTAATTTATTTAAGAGTTAAAGTGTACAATTCATCCACAAAACTGTCACTTGAACCGGATGTATCCACAAGGAGAGAGACTCATTTTGATGGTGGTCCAATATTACAATTTACCAAATCCCAAAACCCATGAGGCGTGGGCTGCACCAACACAAAAATACACTTCCATCACACTTCATGCCAAAGCACACGGACATTCGCTCTGACAGTAGGGCCCAAATTATCAGTCATGTTGGGACTACAGTTGTTTAATCTTGGATTTAGAAAATAAAAAGTCTTTACCCAATTTTTTTCAAAATAATGATTTTCAATCCATCTGAAGGGTACATCTAGATCACTCAATATGTTCTATACACTGTAGATTGCATTGGAAATGTCCTACTGGTTGTGGTAATTCAACTCAAGTTTTCTAGAGTTGTCCTTCTGACTTTTAACTGTTGCTTAGTCCCTGACTGGGATGACAAACCGATAGATGGACTGATTAGGGAAGTGGCAAAAAAAAACACAATTCGACAAACGAACATTCAGGCAGACAGATAGACACACTCAGACACAAACTCCCTCCGTTGTCTGGATGCCAAGCTGATGTGTAACCCCCCTCCTCTTAGCCTTCCATCACTGTAAATTTAGCAACAGAAGCTTCTCAGCTGCTCCTTTCCAAAACCCGAGCCCTCGTCTCCCATCCACAGTATTTCATCCATCTCCTTCTCTGGGGTCATGGTTGGCCCCCTCCTTGCATTTCCCTCACACAAATTTATATACTACACCCACACCAAACTGTCATCCCACAGCCAATAAGGGCCAGATGAGCTCAAGTATCATTGTAACACAAGGACATATTCTCTGAGCAGTGACTCCAGATTGTGCACTACATCTTCGTCGTCACAGGAGCTTCTCTTCCTCCCTGAGGTAAGCATGGGGCACATTTTCTTAAATGTACCTCCATTTCAATTCAAATTTACTACATATTATTAGGAATATCTGAGTGTGCAGAGTAGGGATAGATTATAAAATAGGATATAATTAGGCATGTTCAAATTATAATGCTAATATTTTGGAAAACATTTATTTTAGTTATCATTTTATTATTATTTTTATTATCATATTATTTATTTATGAGTATTAATTATAGGATTGAATGATGGGGAATACAGAGTAAAAGTGATTGTAAATTTGGCCTTGATCAGGTCACGGCAACACAAGCCAATGTAATAAAAGCATGACCCAAGAGTATATTCTCTCTTAATATAAGTTTATTTAAAGCATGCTCTCCAGAATTTCAATAAAATGTTCATGCATCTAATACATTTTAGAGTTGTTGTTTTTTTTAACTCAAACTCTGCGCCATTTCTTTGATCACATTCATCTTATTTCATATTTCTTTACTTTCTATAAAGGGCTGAAATGTCTGTTTCTTTTACTCTTAAATATCTATATATTAACATCATCAATATTTATCATTTACATTTAGTTTAGATTTACTTATATATATATATATATATATATATATATATATATATATATATATATATATATATATATATATATATATATATATATATATATATATATATATATATATATATATATATATATATATATATATATATATATATATATATATATATATATATATATATATATATATATATATATATATATATATATATATATATATTTGTGTTCATATATGCAAAAAAAAATTATATACATTTTTGTATCGTAGCCATGTTGGCACTTGCACCTGAACATCAACAAATATGTTTATATATTCAACAACCGATGTCAAATACTACATGATCAGACCGATTAGAGATTTGTATTACATTTAAATAAAAAAAAACGTTCAGATATTTATCCCAAATCAAAGGATGAATCTTGCTCCCCTTGCATATCAGGGTACATTTAAATAAAAAAAAACGTTCAGATATTTATCCCAAATCAAAGGATGAATCTTGCTCCCCTTGGATATCAGGGTAACAACCTTTAATTTGATATGAATGCTTGGCCTGAGAAGCCGGCTGTCACTTTGGTGATATGTGGGACATCTTTAGATACAGTAATAATATACTAAATCACGTTGGCCATTAGGGGCTTCTCTCTCCTTGCCTTGTCAAAGTGATGTGTGGCACTATATATAAATCCTATATCTGCAATCACTTTGGCCGAGGATGCTTCTCTCCCCTGTCTCACCTGTTCCAGTGCCGTTCTAGTTTCAGAAAGACTCAGAAATACTCCTCGGCGCTCAGTGCTCTCTTACTAGAGACACGAAATGACCGTCCACTAAATATACAGTTCGCTGATGTGTAGGTATGTGCTGATGGAATGACCGACACAAAAGAGACAAAACTGTCAGCATTAAGTAGTCGTTTGTTGGAAGTTAAGGCTGATTGGCTGCTGGGGTGTAGAGAATCTTCCCTTTGGTCCAAGCCGGAGGATTAAAGCAACTATTTGGACTGTGTTCCTCAGCTGATGGGGAGAAATATGATCCTTAACTAATCCTTTTAGTCCTCTGCACCTGTGCCCATGGCTAAGTGTGAAGGAGTCATCCAATAAGACTTCAAATAGTATATCAAATATGATACAGTTATGTACAGTGTCCACTGCAGCTTCATGCTTTGGTTCCAACTAAGGTCTTCCTACCTGGACTCACCTGTACTTGAATTGCACGGATGATGCAAGTGTTTTGTTTGCGTAAAAATAGACTGTTAGGACATATTCAAATTCTATTGGATTTTTGCTCTTATGGCAGAAAACTCCACACTTCCACCTTTATAAAAATGTAATACCTTACCAATGTATAAAAAAGGAAAGAAAAAAACATCACTTTTTTCCTTTTCAATTTCAATATAACTATCCCACCATGATGGTGAAATAGCCATATGAAAGTGAAATAGCCATATGAAAGCAGCAGCAGTAATTTAAACAAAGTAAAAAAAAAAAAAAATAGGGCGCGGCCCGGCAGCTCAGTGGTTAGTGCGCTGGCCTCACAGTGGGGGACCTGGGTTCAAATCATGGTTGGTCAACATGTGTGGGTTTTGCATGTTCTCCCCGGGCCTGCGTGGGTTTTTTCTCCGGGTGTTCCGGTTTCCTCCCACATTCCAAAGACATGCATGGTAGGCTGATTGGACACTCAAAATTGTGTGAAGGTGAATGGTTGTTCGTCTCCTTGTCCCTTGCAATTGGCTGGTCACCAATTCAATGTGCCCCCACCCTTCTGGACTTGGCTGCTGAACCGCCTTTTTTATTATTAGTAGTAGATGGATTGATCAACTAAAATGCATTTTTAAAAAAAATCCCTGTAGTATTTAAACCGTTGTATGCTGTTAACGGCAATAGACATCCAATTGAAATAAATTGAGAATAATGGCCAATGTCCAGTGATGCCACGAGACTTCCAAATCATAAACTGGGAGTACTGATCAAGGATTTTATCTTTCAATGCCAGTGATGAGCCAATCTATTTAGACTGGGAAGGATAAATGAACAAGCTTTCATTCTAATTAGGTTGGACGTCTAGCACCATCAATGCCAGGCAATGCGTTTATTGACGTGACCGGATGTTTGGTCGCTGGTCTTTTGGTTGCCGGTCTTTTGGTCGCCGGTCAAATGGTGACAGAAAGTTTACTGTTGAAGCCAGCTCTCAAAATTATATTCATGAGAGAGAGAGTTTAATATCTATGAGGGAGAGTTTAATATCTAAGTACTGTTTAATATCTAAGTACTGTTTAATATCTAAGTACATTTGACCGGCGACCAATAGACCGGCGACCAAACGTCCGAGCACCGTTAAATGAGGACACTGTCAAGGTATTTAAAAAAGTCATATTTAGTCTATGAAATAAATACATTGTGAAGACTTGCTATGAATACTCATCAATCCATTTTGACAGAATGTTGACAGTTATCATTTTCTAGCAACCTTTCAGTCCAACATATCCAAGTTAAATGAATCCTCTACAAAGGGTTAATGGCCCTTTGTACTGGCTTCAGGGAACAAATTGTAATCAGGTTATATATTGGACAGGGACAACACACGCAAATGACCCCACATGTCAGGGCTTCACAGGGTTTGTTCTGATGTTATTTTTACTTTTTTCCATCAAAACAAAGTTAAAGACTAAATAGAGAAATTAATAGGAAAGTGATGCAGACGCATTTCAACACAATGGTCTCATTAGGCTGTCTATTTTTGTCCTCAGTTGCAAGGTCTGCTGTCACCATGTCTGATACTGAGGAAGTGTAAGTGAATCATACATTACACATTGACTGATGCTGTTTAACTTCCTGGAAAACATGTTGAAGACATGTATATTTTCCTGTTTGGTTGATTTTTGTTTTGTTTTTGTATTTTAGGGATCAGTATGAGGGTAAGTAACCATTCAGGAATGTTTAAATGAGTTTTCTACCACCTACAAGAATTGCAGCTGTCATGAATTGGCCAAATCCTGAAAAGCCGCAAAAGCGTCCTTGGATTTTGATAACGTTTGTTATTTTTACTTTTTATTCCCAAATGCTCTCATTTCAATAACTGTTCTCGAAGACGGTGGTGATGATAATGTTCATGATTTGAATGCACTGTTAAAAAATATTTTAGTATTTTGATACTTTAAAGTTTATACAAATTAACTGTACTTAGGTGTAGCCTTATTAAGTCCAAGAGCCCTACTTTTATCAAAACATCAATTTGTAAAACACCCACTAAAGTGTATTTCTATGCCAATGCAGACCATGTAACGCCAATTTGAATTTCACAATTTCATGCACAAAAGATGTTTCTTAACTACTTCGACTAGGAGTTTTGATGTAAGATAGACAAGATATGCTGCTCATTTATACATTTGTGAACAGTATATGTCCCTCAAAACCACTAAATTATTCTATAGATATATTTGTCTAACACGTTGTTACAGGTATTTTTATCAGCCGCTCTCCTTGCCTAAATTCATGTAATATTTCAGTTTTGTCTTCTTAAACTTCCTCAAACCAAGCCTGGCTCAACCTTCCATTGGGCAAAACTAGTTCCTATTTCCGTCGACTAGGAGATGAGCCGCTCAGAAATATGTAGAATTTTAAAAGAGAATGGTCATTGGCGTGAAAGAAGCGGTAATGTTCACAGCTCTAAGTAACGTCCTTGCAACTTTCCACACAATTACAAAAATTGGTCATGATTTGAATAGCTTACCAAAATAGGGCCAATGTCAAGACTTTTTCTAAATTTTAATGTCATATGGTTCACTGCACATGAAAACCAAGTGAGATGATGTTGACCTCCTAAATAATTGTTTGTTTTTTCTTTTTTTCCCCCATCCCATGGTATCTTTGCAATTTGAAGACGAGGAAGGTAAAGATGACTGAACCAGTTTGGGGGTCCGAAGACCTGTCTTCACTAATTTTTTAGTATCTGGGTTCCATGCTTAAGTTGAAGTGTTTGACACAGACATCTGGTGTTTAGTATGCAAGATATATTATCACTTATCAAATGAATGCATTGTATTGGTCAAATTTCCGAAGCAGAGGATAAGTGAACAAACTCGGCCATTATTTAACGTTTATTAAATATGCCTACCTGCGACATTACTATTTATTTACATCAAAAACAACACACGGGAATGTTATTTCCTGAGCCGCAATTCTAGGTTTACCTCGGTAATTGACAACATTGACAAACAAAAAATAAATTGTAAGATTTTATAGTTTGGTTTGAATTTTACTAACACACAGCGGTCAGTCAAACAGTTCAAGTTAAGGGTGTATTGCTGACTTCAGAGTGATGTTCTGAATCACATGGTTAAGCAAAAAATGGAATTGAGCTTTCAGGCTCACTACATTTATTTTCTTGCCATGTGATTAGTGCAACTGTCATTGACCTTGTTTACACAATTGCCATGGTAACCTATTTTAATTATGTTTAGGCTTTCGGGGCACATATAATTCAATGTTATACATTATATGCTTCGCTAAGTTATAATATTAACTTCATGTTAACTAAATTTTTGGTTCCCTTTAAATATTTCAATCATAATTTAACACGACCTGCCTAGGAAAATGTAGGGCATTTTTTTGCTTCCAATGATTCTCATTCTTAACAGATTCAGTTGAGTCAGTGTCACACTGAGCAGGACTTACCTTTGGGTGTCCTCATATCTGAAATTTTATCCAATCTTGACTTTATGAGCAACTGCCTTTGAGGATTAAAACATATGTTCATAGTCTTAAATTAATTTTATTGTTGTAAACTTATCGGTATTTTTTCCAAGAGCAAACAGAATAACGATGATGTTTGCACCAATCAACTTTGATTGCATAATTTCAAATAAATTGAGATTTATAATGAAAACGTTTTCATTATCAACTGCTATCACATCGAATATAGTACTTAAAATTCTGAATGTTTGAATGTTATGGTATTGTAATTCATACGGCAATACATTAAAAAGAAACCTGTGACCCCTAATAGTTTTGAATTAATCACTTGCTTAACAATTAAATGAATTTAAATTAGGTCCAATGCCAGTAACATTAATTAAAACTGTTATGTCGGCCAAATGAACAATACTAATATATACTACCTTCAAGTCTACTATTTACCTTAAAAAGAGCAATGTTGCTGCAACATAATGCTGCAAATAAACAAATTCATGTTAAGTTAAAACCCATTATGAGCCCTCCATGGCTTCTGTGTAGAATAAGGTCACATGACTCCCATCATCACCATTGTCATCATCATCATGTTTCTATCTTTGTTTTCCAGCAGTGTCGCCCCTCGCTCATCCATCCATCTTCTGTGTAACTAAAGCAATCTTTCACTTTTGTTTTTTTGTTTTGTTTTAATGGCTCTGTCATGTCTGTGGTCTTCATTATTGGCCTCCTCCGACAACCTCTCCTTGGCGGTTTGGTGCATGCTGCGTGGCCGTAGCCCAGGAGGAGCTAGTAGAAGTAGAAGTAGCCCCTGAGGCGGAGGCCCAGTTAGAAGCAGAGCCAGAGTATGAGCCTGAACCTGAGGTAGAGCCCGAACCCGAGGTAGAGCCTGAACCAGAGCCGGTTCGTGAGGAGGAAGGTACGTGCCTTGGGCAGACTCTTCACCCTTCTCCCGTTACCCTCCCTGCTCTCTAGGACAGTACGAAACGTAATATAAGGCAACTAAGTGTGCTGCGAGATAAATAAATCATATTCCCAAATTAGATTTTTGGCATAAAGAATATGGAATGGGATTTTCTGAAACATTTCAACAATAATATAGAGCCACATATGACAGTTGGTAACACAAATGTGTGCTAAAATCGACTCGCTCAAAGGCAATATTTGTTTATTGGCAGTCGGAAGTAAAAATATAATCAAGCAAAAATTATATTTGTATAAAATTATTTTAAAATTGATTTAGAAACAGTGCATTTTTGGAAAATGCAACTACTGTTAAAAAGTGTTATACACTACTGTACTCTGTAATTAAAGCGTCGTGATTCGTTCAATCCTGTGTCATATAAGAGGTTACTTCTTGTTCTAAAATTAAAAAATAAATGCATAAAAATATTTTTTATTCAGCTTTTGAAAAAGACCAGACATACTAAAATGATATCGTTCTACATGAACCATGTCCTTTTCATTATAGACGCATGGAGGCAGCATTGTTGTGCTTTGTTAAATTACAAACATGCATGCAAGAAATTTTGGAAATTTGGTCATTTTAGCTGATTGTAGCATCATAAAAAAAATGTATATATGTTTTTTTTTTTTTGGAGAATGACCTGGTCACCAGAGCCCGTGTCCCTGTACAAAATATTGATTTTGATTGATCATCTAGTTGTTCTAAAATGGCAAATTTTCTGATGAAATGCGCATGAAGCCGTGTATCATCTTGATACATGAAATGTCCAGATCATATGAATAATTCTATTTTTTTTCTAAAACTCAGGTAAAATACCTACCACTATGCTATCAAATTTTCCTAAAGACTGATAAACCTCAGAAGCTCTTCATTGTAGGTAGACTCTGGCGAACAGGGCTCTATTGCACCTTGCATTTTAGTCTGGTTTTAATAAGGAACCCAAAAGTGCTCATATTAAACCTTCATGAACTTCATGTTTTGGGAATGAATTATAGAAAACACAATCACCATCATCGTTAGCTGTTACATAATCAAACCAAAGCATTCCACCGTTTTTGCTGCATTCGTGTGTTATGAAATGTGCATAAAATGTTTAGAGTGCAATTAGTAAATTCAACAGCTTTTACATGATCGAACTGACCCATCTCATCCGAGGTCTAAGCTAAAACTCTTTCATATTATATTGAAATAGACTCAGATGACATTAAGTAAACCCGAACAGAACTATATTGTTGAAGGCCCTCACCTTGGATGACGTGTCATATTTTCTGCTATCATGTAAAAGCGATTTGTTCAACTCCATCCTTCCATTGTTAAAATCGTTCTTTTTGCGATTAGATGAGATGTAGAGCGTGGCAAACTGTAACATGATATTTACACTGGGGTGTTTGCATGCAATGGTTTCATATTGGTGGATTTCAATTGTTTTCAAATCATCCTGTCTATACATGTGTCGCATATAGCGTGAATTCACTGCAGTAGTTCTGAGCTTAAAGTGCACTTTGTTGGGCGTCATGTCGATTATGTAGGGGTCGTTTTACACAATACAAATTCAGGTGCTTGGTCACTGGCAATGCGCGGGCCATAAATTGCATAAATTTCAACGTGACAATGAAAAATCTTTCCATTCCTCATTGATTTTTTCACCGTAATTTTTGTAAATCTTTTTTTAAAACCAATTTTAAGGCTATTTGTTGACAACTTGCTTAAAGATAGGCAAATGTGTTTCAAGTAATTCTAAAAAAAAGTGTTTGGCTGCTCATTGTCGATGATTTAGTATTATTATTATTATTATTACTAAAATTATTATTATTTAGTAAATTGGACATAAATCAACATAATTATCTGTAATGTCATGAAATTACAACAGCCATTAGTTAGGGAATAACTTTTAAGCACACAACAAAATGACTTGTTAAGTTTCTCAATCCAACAAGACATCCGCTTTTGTATCCTTATTGATTTGCAAAGTTATCTGCAGAACTATGCAGTGGTTCACGCTGCCTATGCAACACCCCAGTTTTGTAAATGGGCCTCATTAGCCATGCATTGTAAAGCGGCAGCAAGCAAGTATGATCACTAATGATTTCTGTTCTGCTCCTGCTTTGGACGCTTGCTGCATGCAGACGCCTATGAAGAGGAAGGTATGTTGGTTTAGATTATTTGAATTTATTCCTTTGTTTTTGTTTGAGCAATTTTATTTTTTTAGGAAAGGTGGAGGCAACATAGTCTCTGCGCTAGCCAACTTATGTGTCGTCCGAACAAGGTTGTCCAAGCCACGGCTTGCTGTCAAAAGTCTGCTTCCCATTTTTTTCCGTTTTTATTGGACAGCACCAAATTATGAAAATATGATTGAAAGAAACTTAGATTCAGCCTACATTTAGTATTCCTTCTCATGGTGATTGCATGGATTTATACAGTGTCTCGCCATTTGGTTAGTGATTAGAACCTGAAGAATATTGAAATCAGTGTACGTCTATCACTAGAAATGGCCGCCAGTGACTTAATAAAAAAAAATAACGTTATAAAACCTTCCAAAGACCATTTTTTTACTAAATTTTGATCCTCCTTTTTCCAATTGATACTGTGAGGATTTTAAGTCAGCTCAAATGGGTTTGGACACCCCTGCGCTAGAGCAATGTGATGAAGCAAACACGCTGAGCCATGCTTAAACATCTCATCTCTGCCTCTTCTTTTGTTTGCATGATTGCGTTCCACCAGTGGAGGAGGAAGATCTAGATGGTACTTTGTATTTCCTGCTGAGTCGCTGTTGCTTTGGCTTGTTTTGATTTCTTCCCGTGTTGGAATGGGGCTCCCTATTAGAAACCTCTAAGATCATCTCAAACATACTGTACATAGACTGTGTCCTTGTGGGAATCCCGTTGTGTTTCTACCATGCACATCTATTAACCGTGATTCGACTCTTAAACATAAAACGAGTGTCAAACTGTTGAGGTAACTGTTTCCGTTACGTACTAATTTACCAAATTAACTCAATAAATCAGGTTATGCCACGGTATGAACTTAGGGTACTTAACAAGAATTTGGCACCTGTGTTGTGGAAAGTTTTTCTAAAATTAAAACTCACATCAGTCAACTGTCTACTGGAGATGTGGAACCATTTGTAGCCCTGTGATGTAACTGTCTACTTGAGGTGTGGAAACATTTGTAGCCCTGTGATGTAACCCAACTTGTTCACGTGGAATCCTTCCCCTGATTAACCAAATTTCCCCACATTTTAGCTTCCAATGTTCTCACCTTTGCTATTCACCCCCCCCCCCCCCCCGCCCCCCCTCTCTCTCTCTCTGGTTTTTGCCATGTACTGAATATTCAGAAGAGAGGCCAAAATTCAAGTGAGTGACTTTTACTTAATGGATTAAACTTTGATGCCATACATATACTCATGGTGCTCTTTCATTTAATAGACCAACTGCTCCCAAAATACCTGATGGCGAGAAGGTTGACTTTGATGTAAGTACAAACCTCTGAATAGATTATATATATATATATATATATATATATATATATATATATATATATATATATATATATATATATATATATATATATATATATATATATATATATATATATATATATATATATATATATATATATATATATATATATATATATATATATATATATATATATATATATATATATATATATATATATATATATATATATATATATATATATATATATATATATATATATATATATATATATATATATATATATATATATATATATATATATATATATATATATATATATATATATATATATATATATATATATATATATATATATATATATATATATATATATATATATATATATATATATATATATATATATATATATATATATATATATATATATATATATATATATATATATATATATATATATATATATAATATATATATATATATATATATATATATATATATATATATATATATATATATATATATATATATATATATATATATATATATATATATATATATATATATATATATATATATATATATATATATATATATATATATATATATATATATATATATATATATATATATATATATATATATATATATATATATATATATATATATATATATATATATATATATATATATATATATATATATATATATATATATATATATATATATATATATATATATATATATATATATATATATATATATATATATATATATATATATATATATATATATATATATATATATATATATATATATATATATATATATATATATATATATATATATATATATATATATATTATTGGTTATGGATGGGATAATGGTTTGGGTTAGGGTTATTGTTAGGGGTTGGGGTAATAGTTTGTGTTAGTGTTATTGTTAGGGGTTGGGGTAATAGTTTGTGTTAGTGTTATTGTTAGGGTTTAGGGGTTATGGTTTGGTTTACGGTTATGGTTAAGGTTATGGTTGGGGTTATGGTTGGGGTTATGGTTTGGGTTAGCGTTATTTTTAGGATTTAGGGGTTATGGTTTGGGTTATGGTTATTGTTGGGGTTATGGTTATGGATGGGATTATGGTTTGGGTTAGGGTTATTGTTGGGGGTTGGGTGTTTAGGTTTGGGTTATGGTTATGGTTTGGGTTATGGTTATGGTTGGGGTTATGGTTTGGGTTAGGGTTATTGTAAGGGGTTATGGTTTGGGTTAGGGATATTGTTAGGGGTTAGGGGTTATGGTTTGGGTTAGGGTTGGGGTTGGGGTCAGGAGGGCCAGCTCTGTTCTGGGCTGTCCTTTGGACTCTGTGGAGGAAGTGGGAGAGCGGAGGATGCTGACCAGGATGAGGTCCATCATGGACAGCACCTCCCACCCCCTGCACGAGTCGGTGGAGTCCCTTCGAAGCTCCTTTAGCAGTAGACTGCGGTACCCTCACTGCAGGAAGGAGCGCTTCCGCAGATCCTTCCTCCCATCAGCCGTCAGGCTCTTTAACTCAAAAAAGGCTGTGGGTTAGGACCTCCTGAATTGGGATACAGTGTAGATGTGCTTGTATATATATGTATGTGTATGTATATACATATCTCACCAACACAGTTACCTATTTATATATTTATTCATGTATTTATTTATTAACTTACTATTAAGTACCCATTTGTGTATAATGCCTTTCCTATTCCTGCATCCTCACCCTCTTCCTATTGCAACAAAGAAATTTCCCGATTACGGGATGAATAAAGTTATCCGATCCAATCCAATATATATATATATATATATATATATATATATATATATATATATATATATATATATATATATATATATATATATATATATATATATATATATATATATATATATATATATATATATATATATATATATATATATATATATATATATATATATATATATATATATATATATATATATATATATATATATATATATATATATATATATATATATATATATATATATATATATATATATATATATATATATAGAAATTTTCTCTCCCCATCTCACCTGTTCCAGTGCCGTTCTAGTTTCAGAAAGATGTTATATTAAGCTAAAAGTATACTCGTAGATAACATGTTCATTTATAGTGATGGTGACGTCTGCTTTGTATCATACAGGACATCCAGAAGAAACGTCAAAACAAAGACCTCGTTGAGCTTCAGTCGCTGATTGATGCTCACTTTGAGTGCAGGAAGAAGGAGGAAGAGGAGTTAATTGCTCTCAAAGACAGAATCGTGCGATCCCACACAAATACTTTAGTATCACTATCACATCTGCTTAGGGACTAATTTTTAGTTTGTTTGTTTTTAGGAAAAGCGTAGAGCTGAGCGAGCTGAGCAGCAAAGGATTCGATCTGATAAGGATAAGGAGCGCCAAGCCAGGCGGGAGGTACCAAGATTCTTTCTCTTAATTCGCCCTTATGTCTCCACAAACTGGGAAACATGAAATCACATTGTTCTTGGATAGAACATAACTGAAAAAGAGCATTGTCGTGATATGGGGAAGTCCCTGGCTCATGGTTGCAACACACAAGGCTGTTACAGTAATCTAAAAAAAAAATACTGATGAATAGACTTACATATATCCACTTTTGTAATTTTTTTTACCAAAACAGACAGACAGCAGCAGTTTATGAAGCAACTCCATATACAGTAAATGCTGAATACGTCACACTACAAAATATAATCATGAGAGGATTCAATTACAGTAGAAGGCAGATAAATTAATGCAAATTGTCATGCCACTAAAGAGCATCAAAACAAAATTCGGATCTGTTTACCCTTTGGAGCATGAGCTGTGAATGTGATTATTGTTTTTGCTTCAGAAATCGTATTGACTGACTGTGAATATCAATGCAATCAAACAGGCAGAGCGGATAAGAAAGGAGGAGGCCGACCTCAACAGGAAGGCTGAGGATGAAGCCAAGAAGAAGAATGCTCTATCCAGCATGGGATCTGGTTTCAGCAGCCATTTGCAGAGGGTATGCTGGATAACTTATTTTTCCTGTTAAAGCATAAAACCCTGTGTCTTTGTATAATTTGGGGATGTTGAGGGAGACATGTCATTTAAAAAATGACAGGTGGTGTTTCATAGCTAAAAGAGTTCGTAACACAGGTGCTGTAGTATGTTGGGTTAAATTGTACTTGTCCACTAAAATTAGCCTCGTAACTTTACAGGTGGACCAGAAGAGAGGCAAAAAGCAGACTGAGAGGGAGAAGAAGAAGAAGGTCCTGGCAGAGAGATGCCAACCTCTGGACATCGATGATCTAAGTGACGACATTCTGAGGTAATAACTTGAAGCCATCCTTTAACAGAACAATGTTGTATGATTCGAAACATTACTTTTAAGTCTCCACAAGTCACATTGCTTTGGCATTTGTGTGTGTTTCCATTGCAAATTGACCAGGCTAACCAACATATAGAATAAAAGTATGTCACAAATATGCAATGCAAATAGGTTTTCATTTCTTGTATTAAAAAAAGTTAACACGTCTACTCAAGCTATATCTAAAATTCGATTTCTTATTATACTTCAGAGCCCAGATCAAGCATTTACATTATGGTTTATAACATTTTGCCTTTTTTTAACAGAGAAGTAATTGTAAAAAAGAAAGAAATACAAAGTAGAAGCACTTTTAGTATGACTTTATGATTCCGTTATTTGTTTTGTGTGACTGTTATTGAGAGAAAATGTGTGGAATTGCAATCATACTGATCAAATAACACAATTCACACCATTTTGTTACCATATCCACCACATAGACTGCATTGCTTCAAGTTACATGATGATGTTTGAAGTTTTGTGATACCTAAATATCCCTGACATTGAAATTGTACTGACATTAAATTGTTATCGGCTCATTGTTATCAGGGAAAAAGCAAGGGAGATGTGGGAGTGGTTGCACAGCTTGGAGGAGATTAAATATGACCACTGTGAGAAGCTCAAGAGACAGAGATATGAGGTTGGTAAAGATTTTATGTTGTACTTCACGTGCATTTGATTTTTCATTAAAAAAAAACTATGTACAGTGTTCCCTCGCTTCTCGCGGTTAATGGGGACCGGGACCCCCCGCAATAGCTGCATTTCCGCGAAGTAGGCGTGCCCCTTCAAAAATACTTAAAGAAACGTGTAACACGTGCACAAAAGCACCACCAAGCAAAAACACCATAGTAGTCCGGATGGAGGATCTCCTGCAGTTTTTTTGCACGTAAGAAACATCGTTATTGGGAGTTGTGAACATTGTTTTTTTGGGTGGTGAAGATGCGCCTGTAAACAGCCATGACGTCATCAATGCGATTCCTGTACTCTCACCATGTTATTGACCATTTCTTTGGCCTTTTTTGATGCAATTACTAATTCTTATTGAATATTTTGTTTCCACCTCTTGTAAAATGATGTAATTTATAATTTTAACTTAATATCTTAATTTTTTTTTCCTGAAAAAAATCTGCGAAGCTCTGAGTCCGCGATAGCTGAAGCGCGAAGTAGCGAGGGAACACTGTAAACCAACCAACTATGGTGATTATTTTAGATGGTGATGATGATGATAAATTATGGTTCTGGTTCAGTTTTTCAGTAGTGACCACTGATATATTTGTATATCACTTTCGCTTCTTTCTGTTGTAAAAGAATCCTGATTGATATTCAAGTGATATCCAGCCCATTTTCCCATGAATTTTAATCCAAATCACTTTTTGCAGTGTATTTAGCTCCAATTGCTATTTTTTTTATTCCACAGTGTCTAGCCGATCGCTGAGCAAATTAACTGAAGAAAACCTGTATCTAGATCGACTAAATTAAAATGTTCTTTTAACTTTCACATTTAGAAAATAATTTGAAATTACAGGGAAACATACAGTGTGAAAGGTGTTCGATTAAATTGTACTGTCTTTCAGGTGATCTCTCTCAGAAATCGCATTGATGAGCTGCAAAAACAGTGAGTATGCGTTTCTCTGCAGTAGGGCTCCTATTAAAAATATATATAAATACTTCCTTCCTTACCATTCTTACAGTGTAAATACATCCATTAGTATACATACATAAGAGTATATATGATTTTTCTAAGTGATGCATGAAAACTACTTTCTTAGCCCAACCCTTATCTTAATACCATCACTTTCATGTGAAAATTGTATAACATAATTTACAGAAATGCTTTTTAAGTGAATTACAGTGAAGAATTGTGAATAATGGCATTAACCTTAAACTTCTACACTACAAATTTCAACAGTTTGCAATCAATATAATTAATCTATCTTTATAGTAACAGGACAAAAACATTTACTCCTCAAATATAAAAATATGTTGTATTTTTAATTGAATGGGCAAAATAAACAATTTAAATGTGTTGTTGTTTTTTCTAACCAACCATTCTTTCTTATTCCTATTAAATGGCATAGTGTTTTAAATATGACATTAACATATAAAAAGGCAACAATTAAGACAAATATCACATCATATATTTGAACTTCATAATATGTTTCTTGAATGAGATATCATTACAAAAACACTGACACGTTTCTTTCTCTTTGTGTGTGCGCATTGCAGTAGCAAGAAAGGAGCCCACTCACGCCGCAGAAAGTGAGGTTTGCGCCAGTCAGGAAACAACGTTGTCTATGCTGCGACCACTCCGCCCACGAGAAACTGGCAGTGTCAGTACTGCAATGACAACTGGACGTCTTACTGCCTATGTTTGCCTAGAGAAACTGTTTTCTGGAAGGATTTGCCTTCATCCAATACATTAAAAGTTCATCATTATGTTTGTATAAAGATGGTGTGGCTGTCCAGAAAATAAATCATGTATCTGAAATCATGCTTGTTTGCTGTTTAATCTATTTTGAATTATGAATAATACAATCTGGAATGTTTTCTTTCAGGGGCACTTCTTTGGTCAAAGGTTTTTATGACTCATTCGTATTCAACTGAATAGTTACAAGTCTCAAAACTTATGACAGCGGGTATTAATTGGAAATAAATGATTTAGGCTCCATCAAACGCAGCTTTCTATTTAACATTAATTACTTGTCACAAGGAAAACTTTAACTTTAATGTTTATCAAATTCTATTTTCCCTTTTCTTACATCCCTTAGTTTAATTTGTCACTTCATTCTAAATTTTCATTGCAAATATACTGTCCCATTAGAAGGTTTGGGCATCTGGGATTTTCCAAATCTGTACATGTATATTTTCATCTTAACTATAGATTGAAAACAAGTTAGGCGGCCCGGTGACTTGAGTGATTAGTACGTCAGCCTCACAGCTTTGGGGTCCTGGGTTCAAATCCAGGTCGGTCCACCTGTGTGGAGTTTGCATGTTCTCCATAGGCCTGTGTGGGTTTTCTCCGGGTACTCTGGTTTCCTCCCACGTTCCAAAAGCATGCAAGGTAGGCTGACTGAACACTTTAAATTGCCTCTAGGTATGAATGCGAGCGTGAATGATTGTCCGTCTCCTTGTGCCCTGCGATTGGCTGGTCACCGATTCAGGGTGTCCCCCGCTTCTGGCCCGAAGTCAGCTGGAATATTGAGGATAAAGCGGTTCAGAAAATGAACGAATGAAAACAAGTTAGAAACTATTGTTGCTGCATTTGAGATTGAAATGAACTGGTACATTAATTAACTTTGTATTCTTAAAAGCAGAATTATGGTCCTTATTATTTCAGTGAAGCACTGAAAAAGTCTGATGACGCATTCAATTAGTTCTATATTAACATTCAAAGCCAGAGAGAACCCTTAAAACATTATAACATTTTTAAAATATTTTACACATCTGACTAGAAATGTCAGAAGATAAATATTCTTTAATAAATGTACTGGAATTCACTCATAAATTACAAATAAAATACAAATCGAGGTATTTCTTCTTATCAAACACCAATGTACAAATTTTACGAGGTGATCTTTACTAATTCTTCTACACATCCGTCCAATTAGCCAGCGTACCTGAAAAGAACCCTTACATGCCGAGAGGGTTGTTGTGGCAAAGTCCACAAAAAAGGGTCAAACCGAAATTTAATCCAACAATCAAAGCGAGTGTCCTTCTCTGAGGGAGCACATGCTCATTAAAGGTATAATACATTTCTTTTGAGGAAAATAGATCTTTGGTTGTCCCGTTTCAGAGAGGTCCGTATATGCTAGTGTGGTCCTCAATAATTCTACAGACTGTAGGACTGCTCTGAGGGGATCCAAGTCCTCGGGAAACTACACTATCACCCAGGGAGATCTTCACATCTTTTGTATTGATGCGTTCCACAATGCTGGTTAAACAGTCCAAACTGGAAAGGAGTGATGGTGCACTTGTGCTGGAATCTACAAAAGTGGAGAAAATATAGTATTCATTTCTGGACACAAACGACTCTACCGGCAGCATAAAATATTAGCTTGATGCAGTTTTATGTAGGAATTATTGATCCAATTTGGTCAAATATAAGCCGGAATGAGTCAGATAAAGCAGAGGAAGAAAGTTGGGTTATAGAATGAAAAAAAAAAAGGGAAACGGACCGTGTTTTGTCTTGCCATGGTAAGAAGGATCAATGTTTTCATTCTTGGTTGGGGACGGAGGGAAGAAATCCACCTGAGGGGATATGAATTTGCCGATTAAGAAATCAAAATGTTGTCAAATATTTTTGTTAAAGTCAATTTGGGAAGCTTCTGTGTTATATTATCAAGTCTAGTAGCCTAGTGGTAATCTGTCAGGCAGATTTCTGTGAAATTGGATGTCTAGCAAGCAAAATAGCACAAATTGATATTTTATGAGCTTTTCAGCTGTTATTGGACTCACCATGCCATCGGAGCAATTGGACCGGGGACTGGACATGTCTGCACTACAGTATTCAAGCACTGGGTACAAAATCTCATCCTTGTTTGACCTCAGTAGAGCCTGCAATGACTCGATATAGTCGATGGCGTTTCTTAGGATCTCCACTTTTGGAAGCCTCTGGTTTGGGTCGGAAGCCGAACAGCGCTTCAGGGTCTCAAAAGCGTCATTGACCTTGCTCAGTCGTCGCCGTTCTCTCATTGTTGCCGCCTTCCTTCTGTCTTCACAGGTTGTCTTCTTCTTGCAAGCTTTGCAGGCCCACTGCAGGCAGTTCCCTCCCTGGTGGAGATCCCGCGGAACCCTCACATGCTTGTCTTCAGCCACTGGGACTTGATGATGGTAATGGAAATTCTGATGTTCCCGTAACTTGGGCGGACCGACAAAATTTGGTTTGTCAACCAGGTCATCGAAAAAGTTCACGTCCCCAGCGTCTATGCGAAGATGTTCGTAAAGTTCTTCGGGAAATGAGAGAGGAAAAGAAAAGTCATGTACATCCATTTTTCTTTGAAGGAATGTGAGATTTGTCGCTAGATCCTCTAAGGACATCCAAAATATTGGAGCTTGGTGAATGAAAAAATAAAAGTAAAAAGGAATGTGGCTCTCCCTTTAAAGTTATTTTGCTTGCTAAGCTTCAGTCTGTGACACTTCACTCCCAGTGCTGTTGACTGTTTATATTAGGTAGCAGTCACTGAAGGGGCGAGGCATTGATGTAACTGAGCAGTGAGCAGAGGGGTGTGTCTTTGTGGCGGTAAATGCAAGAAGTGATGGAAGGTTAACGTAAGGAAATCCAGAAGTTTTTGAACCGCTTGTCCTCACAAGGTTTTGAATAAATAACAACAACAACTGCAAAGCAAGAGAACATATGTTGGTAATTAATTAGTATTCATCTGCTTTTTAATTTGATGTAGGTGAACAATAACAAGAACAGTTCATCTGCAACCAATCAGATTTTAAATATGATATTTGCAGGACATTCCTTGCATGAAACATAACACACATTAAATTCTAATTCGTGCTGTAGCAGTTTTGGTTTGAGAAATATTTTTAGTTGTAGTTTTTGAAACAAAATATCATCAGACAACAATTTTGTTCGAAAGGTTGCGGTTATTTTTATTTTTAACAAACAAACAAAAAAAACATTATATTAGTTTCAACATGTTCTATACAGAAAATCCATACACTCTACATTTATTCTTCACATCTACCAAAACTGCATTGTTCGTAAAAGTTTCCAGTTGGCCTGTTAAAATGTAAAAAAAAAAAAAAAAAAACACCATAGGTGATTAAGTTACCACTTATAGTGGAATTAAGTGTTGAATGTAGTACGTGAACACACCTTTACCCTGGACAGTAACACAAAAACATGCGGCCTTAGTGTTTCACTCCCGCTCATGAGATCACAAGCACCTAAGTTGGTTTTTGATCTGCGGGACAAACACCCCCCAGTGAGGGTCATTCCTGGACAACAGTTTAAGGCAACTTGTATAAACAGGTGACACGACATAAACTCACGGGTTGACTCAGGTCTCAGTTTTTAAAGCATTAGTGTGTGTTTGAAGTTCTCATCTGCTGTCATTTTCTTCCCAGTTTTCTTTTGCATTGCAAAATGTTGACTTAAATATCAAATAAATGGTCTCTTTAGGTTCTTTAAGCAACCTCAAGTGTCTTGTTAATTTGTCCCGTGTACTTGAGCTTGATGTTTTAACAGCTTTGGTTTGGTGATACATGGTGAAAAGGACATCTCTTTACAGTTTATTGGGCAGAACTTTAAATTTAGCAGCTCATGAAACTCAAGACTAGTGACCTTTGAGCTTCAGCGGGTATTATCATGAAATAGCTCAGCTCCTACCCTGAGACTCATTCACGCTATGAATTGTTGAGTTATAACGAGAAGGTGGCAATCTATTAGACGTAGCTGTCATACCCATTACACTATTCAATTCCTGGTTGAATTAGTTCTGAAACTGGACAATTGGATACTACTACACTGGTCGATATTAGTTGAGAAGCAGCAGAACTCTTTACGCTGCAGTTGAGTGATAATATCGAAACTTACTTACCAATATCTATTACTTTAATGGTTCATTTATGGGAGTGATTCACTCATCAACATGTCATCCTTACTGATATGTTGATGTTTCTCAAATGGTTCTAGTTCTCTTTTTCCCGTCTCTTGTTTTGGAATGTGAATTTCACCACTGCTGATCATACATGGATGAGTGTGATGCTTGAGAACAATACTCCCCCGCATTTCTGTGCAGGATTTTTAGTAGAACATGCATCCATGTAACCCTTTCAGAGACAGTAGTCTCTACAGTGGACTGCTATTCAAAAGTATTTTTTTTAATTTTGGTCACCACCCTGTTCCTGAATCTTCAAGCTTTTAAAGCTTGGATAGGGAACCATGGGTGCATATGGGTCTCCGCTAAGCTGTGAGGAAAATACGGAAACCTTACTGTTGAGAGAGCTGAGTGCCGAACGCACCAAGGGAGCTTCATGTCGTCGAGACGCGACTAACTCAAGCTCCTTTAATCAAATTATTTTTCATTAGACTCCTCTACATGTATACTCCCATTGATGCTCATTGATTAGAAATAACATAACAATGTTGTCCAAAGTATTCAGAGACTTTTTGTACTTTTAACATGTCGAAATGTAATTTAAACAAAACTTTTTTTAAATGGTAATATTAATTATACAAAAATATTAGTATATTTTTTCTTATTGATTAGTTAATTATTTTAAATTATTATTATTTTATACACCTGTATAATTCATTATTTTTTTCCCCAAAGAGTGTGGTGGTGTTGGAGCTTATTTCAGCCAACCATGGGCACCAGGCGGGGGACTCCCTGAATTGATGGAGATCCAATGTGGGAGGAAACCAGAGTACCCGGAGAAAACCCACCCAGGCACGGGGAGAACATGCAAACTCCACACAGGTGGACCGACCTGGATTTGAACCCAGGTCTCCCACTGTGAGGCCGAAGCGCTAACCACTTGCCCCACCGGGGTGTCCCCTTTCATAAATTATCCCACTATTTGTTTGTCAGACAATGTGAAAACAGCCAAACATTAAATCTTTTCCTCGCTCACATGTCAGCAACCTGACCATCAAAGTCCAAATGAGGAAACCATAAAGACTCCAATAAACTCTGATATCATGTCAAAGGGCACGGGAATGGACAATTATGGATGTGGAATCCAGATGGACAGTATTCTGGATTTCTTTTGTTTTGGTCGACGTTTCTAAAGGGGCATTTTTCTACCACATTCTAAATAATAAATTGATTAGCTGGTAAGCCATTCCGAGTGTATCTTTGTTGCTGCCCATACTCAACTGGGCAGATAAGCGGGTATAGATTAAGAATGAACGAAACAACGAGGATGTATGAGAAAATGGGAAATATTCAGTTCAATTCAGGCCTGGTGGTTTCAAGCTGGCAGCATTAACTTTTTTCCTACCCACCAATTATCACTGTTTCTCAAAACGTTTGATTGCAGGTGTTTTTTTTGTTTTGGGAAGACCCATAATACACCTGTGCATTTGCATCCTCGCCAACCTAAAATTTGATCAGATTATGTTTCATATAACTGTGATTCTATTATTCATTCATTTATTTCATTTCATTTATTTTCTGAACTGCTTATCTTCACAACGGTTGGTGGACAGCCAGCTGCAGTATGATTTTAATAGATTACTTTTTTTTTCCTTTTGTTGCATGACTACCATCAAGATTGAACAATGGATTTTTATAGGCCTCTATTTTTAATAAAGCCACAGCATATCATTTTTTTTACAAAAATAATAACAATATACAATATGCTGTTTCTTGGCGGCGGGCTGATGAGTGGTTAGTGCGTCGGCCTCACAGTGGGGGACTTGGGTTCAAATCCAAGTCGGTCCAACTGTTTGTAGTTTGGACACTCTAAATTGCCCTTATGTATAAATGTGAGCATGAGAATGGTTGTTTGTCTCCTTGTGCCCTGCGATTGGCTGGCCACTAATTCAGGGTGTCCCCCGCATTTGGCCTGAAGTCAGCTGGCATAGGCTCCAGTACCCCCCACGAACCTAGTGAGGATAAAGCAGTTCAGAAAATGAGGTCAAATGAGATCAGAGGAGATGAATTTGCTATTTCTCTTGTTCTTTTGTATTTTTTTAAGTGCAGAAGAATCACTGCCAAACGCTTAAATAATTAGGTAGCAGTGTTATTTACCAAGTTGCTTTTTCATAGTTATAACAATTGGGCTCCAATAATTTCATCACTCAACTCAATTCCTTTGCTGTCTTTTATTGCATTTTTGGATAATCAAAGCAAGGAAGGAATCTTGTTGGTCATGCTGCCACATTTGAAAATGATTTGCTATTTTTCCCAAATGACCTCCCAAAGACTATACTTACTTGGACAAGTGTACAACTTCCTCTCCTGACAGGTGGAACAATGTCACGGTTTTGACTTTGAATTATTGCTTCCTGTGGTGTAGGTGAGGAGTTTGACCTCTAATGTGGTTGGCCAAGTGTCACTAAGTACTCAAATAGAATGTGATTCGACTACCGGGATGCAGACAAATGCAGATTGTTTTAACATATTTCTTTTTAGTGCAGATAATGTCAGCGGATCTATCCACGTCATCAAATGAGTCTCATTTCAATGTAGGCAACCTCTAGTTGTTAATACTTACTCACAAAACTTAGCAAACCCATGTCAAGAGCTATAATATAATGTTTAACTCATAATGAAGTAAATGTTGACGTGCTGCATATAAATGTATTGAAATTGACTGCATTAATGATCTAATATGTATTTCATTGTTTCTTTCGGTGGGAGAGTTGTTAGCGCGTTGGCCTCACAGTTTTGGGGTCAAGGGTTTGATCCCAGGTCAATTCTCACTGTTTGGAGATTGAATGTTCTCTCCAGGTTTACGTGGGTTTTCTAAAAAAAAACATGGATGGTAGGCTGGTTGAAGACTCTTAATTCCCTTCTTGGTTTGAGTGTGAGGATGAATAGTCCCCTTTTGGCTCAGTTCATTCTTCACCATGATGAACCAATGCAGAGTTCGCATCACTGCAGATGCTGCCTTTCGATCTCAAACTCCATTCTTCCCTCACTTAGGAATAAGACCCCAATATACTTAAACTCCTACTCTTGGGGAATGACCTCATCCCTGACCCACAGAGGGCATGCCCACTCCAACTGAGGACCATGGTCTCAGATTTGGAGGTGCTAAAGCTCACCTCAACCGCTTCACATAGCGAATCGTCCCAGTGAGAGTTGAAATTCACGGCCTGATGAAGCCATGAGAACTACTTCATCTGCAATTCATGATGCCCACCCATCTATCCTCGGCAACACTTGGAATTATTTCAGTTTTGTTTGTAATATTGGTAATCAGTACCCTGACACTTTTCCTTTTGCTTTGATTTTGAGAACAGATCACGTAATGCTCTTTTGCAAGGGGTCGAGGGTTAAAACAATTCAACCTGCACTCTCCATCCCCCCCTGTTGTGACAATGCCATTACGCTATTTCCTTATCAGGGGACAAATGTCCACTATTCTCTCTTGAGGTTGTGGTCTGGCCTTCTCATTAGGGAAGTCAGATATTCGGATGTTTACAGTTAGGATGTTTCCTTTTCTCATTGGGGTACATGAGGGCAGCACACTCCTGCAGAGACATGATGTAGAAAAGATCAATGAGTGATGTGGTAACAACATTAAATGATGTTTTTTTTTTAGCTTTTTATCAATACAGAGAATTTATACAGAGAATTGAACCCAACTTCTACACAGAACTTGAGCTTTGGATCTAAAATAAGATAATAACTCATTGTTTCCAGTGAGAAAAAAAGAAACACAACACGTACTAATCTAAAACAAATTAATATTTAAGTAAAAACATGAGCAAATTCAACAAAAATGTAATACATTTATTCTTGCATTCATCTTCAGCCACATTGACAAATGAGCTATTCACTGTAATGTTGCAATATTTCAAAACATTTCCCAAGATTCACTTGAATTATTCTTATACAAAGATGTGATTTTCAGCTACAGTTTAGTCAAATCTTCAACAGTGTTTTTTTTCGTAATATGTCGTTAAACTTCATGCAACCATGCTCACCAAGATTATAGAGAAACAATGTTTAATTCAAATATTCCAGGAGTGCACCATTACAAGTTAGTTTTAACGAACGAGTGGTTAATGCCTTGGCCTCACAGGTCAGTGGTCCTTAGTTCAAATCCAGGTCATGTCCACCTGTGTGGAGTTTGCAGGTTCTCTCCAGGCCTGCGTGGGTTTCCTCTGGGTACTCTGGTTTCCTCCCACATTCCAAAAGCATGCATGGTAGGCTGATTGGACACTCTAAATTGCCCCTAGGTATGGGTGTGAGTGTGTTAACTGTTTTGCATGACAAGGACAAAATATTAAATGTGCAATGTCAGGCTAAGTACATTATTCATTCATTCATTTTATGAACCGAATCTCCTCACAAGGATCGTGGGGGGTGCTGGACCCTGTCCAACTGAATCCGGTGGGTAATACACTGAATAAGTGGCCAGCCAATTGCAGGGCACAAGAAGAGAGGCAGCCATTTATGGTCACAGTCATACCTAGGGGAAATTTAGAGTGTTCTAACCAACCTCACATGCATGTTTTGGGGATGTGGGGAGAAATTGGAGTACCCCGAGATAATCCATGCAAGTGTGGGCAGAACATGCTAATTCCACACAGGAAGCTTTAGGGGGCAGGTGGACTGCATGCAAGGAACAGAATAATTTTTACTTAGACTTTGCAATGTACTTACATCATCTACCTGTATCTCAAATGTTGCTTTATTATATATAAAAAGGAAGTTGTAACATTTGTGAAAGGTCAACAGTATCAGACATTTTATTCCTTAACCAGTTCATTTTAAAAGAAAAGAATATTGCAACAAACTGCGCTTTTTACTCACCCTTCGGAGCCTCGAACCTCCGGTCGAATTAAAAATATAACTTATTTCACATTTGGGGTCAAAGATAGAAAATTTATGTATGCAGTGTAAAAGATACAAAAGTAAACACGTCTCTTGAGGGAAAATCTTTATTACAAATGGTGTACCATACAAAGCATTTCAACACATATTGTTGGAATTAATGTAAACAGCAAAAGGTTTGTTCAGATGGAAGGATTTGGAATATAGAAGCAAAAATATTAAGGTAAGATTTCATCTTCAACAGATTTTTTGAAAGGTAAATGTACCACATTTGCAATTATTTATTAGAATGCTTATCTTGGTGCAAAATAGTATTTATAGTTTGCCCATCCCCAATAAATAAATAAAGCGCTAGACTGTCATTTCTGTTAATTCACAATCATTATTTCAATATAATATAAAAGATGATAGTATAAAGAATAATACAAATAGATGTATTTATAACAAATATATAGTATGTGTGTAAGTGAGAGTTTAATGAACCTGGTGTCTAAAATAATTGAACACTATTTACAAAAATATAGACGTTAAATAAAAAGGAGGACAAGGCATTTTTCAGAAATGTTTTAGAATGCATAAATTCAAACGAGCTACTTCTACAGCTACATTAAACACATGTTTTAAATAATTGTAAACACAACAGGACAGCACTCTTAACAACCTTCATCAAATCAAATTGCAAACAAAACATTTTATGGTTTCCTTTGACATTTTCTCTTTACTGGTGTTTGTAGAAATCCCTTTACAGAGACAAGTCCGGTGGTGCCTCAGTAATCAAAGTTTCCATCTGCTGTCGTGGTGGCCTGGGTTCGATTTCTGCTTGTGTGGCTCGTATCAGACAGGACGGAGTAATACTTGTGCCAAAGCTATTGTGGGGATTGACAATTTAGGTATGAGAATATTGAATTTTAGAGGCAGAATTTAGATATGTATATCTTTTTTTATTTTGTATTTATAGTCTTACGATTTTCTTTTTTTTATGTGACGATTTTTTCCTGCAAAGTAGTACATCTGTCTTTCCAGCCCCGAGAGGTCAAAGTTCAAAGGTCAAAACGCGTGATGTGTTTACAGCTGGCAGCCCGGTGCTTCGAAACGCATAACTTCCCTGCCGGAGTAGCAACATTTTTTTTGGTATATTTAGAGCCATCATGTGAATTTCTAACTTTCATTTTTCACTCTCCTCTTAATCTTAAACCTTTGAGTGGATTGCAATAGGCACTCTAGGACCACTGGCAGGAGCAATCGGTGGGTTCTTGAATGCTGTAGGTGACCCACGTGGAGTTGCCACTGCAGTAGAGCTGTACAGAGCGCCTCTGCAGTCCTACTTCCCGACAACACTTGCAGAAACGCGCGTACGTGTTGATGTTGTAATTGTAGATGCTTGCAGATGGACACTTCCCATCACATGACACTATGTTCACCTGAAAAACAGAGGCAACCACCAACGACCGTATCAATGACACAGAAAAACATTAGTTGAACTTGACCAAAAGACATTTATTAATTCATTCATCTTCCTTCTCTCCGGGCTTGTGTGGGTTTTTCCCGGGTACTCCGGTTTCCTCCCACATTCAAAAGACATGCATGGTAGGCTGAATGGACACTCTCAATTGCCCCTAGGTATGAGCGTGAATGGTTGTTGGCCTCCTTGTGCCCTGCGATTGGCTGGCCACCAATTCAGGCTGTCCCCCGCCTCTGGCCTGAAGTCGGCTGGAATAGTCTCCAGCACCCCCCACGACCCTAATGAGGATAATGCAGTTCATAAAATGAGATGAAAATGATCAGATTCATCTTTCATACTGCGCATCCTCGTAAGGGTTGCGGGGGTTGCCGGAGCTTATCCCAAACTGATCACCAATCAGACATTGGGTACACAAAAAGATAAACAACCTTTCGCATTCACAATCATACCGCAACCAGCGGAAATCGAGCCCACGCCTTACCGCACCCAAGTCAATGGGTGAAACCCTACACCATGATGCGGCTTACCAGAAAACATATCCTCATAATAAATATTTTACAATACAGATGTACTACATGTTCGATTCTGACTTCAAACTCCTTATTTGACTAAAGCCTTACCGGTCTGTTACTGCGACAGTCATTCTTCCTGATAGTCATCCGTACTGTCACCTTCTGACACGACTTCCCGTCTTCTTTGCCTGTTCACAAAAAGGTAAGGCAAACCAAACCAAATGTTAGGAAATTATACCTCAAATTCTCTCCTGGGAGAGAGCAAACTTAGAGGAAAAAGACTGTGGGATAAAAAAAAAATCTATATAATACAAATAAAAAAGATGAGGGTAAAGAAGAGCACTGATGTTTGAATCATGCACTAGACTAGATCCTGGATTTAAGGAAGTCCAACATACGTTAAAATATATATACCATGTTTTCCGGACTATAAGTCGCACTTTTTATAGTTTGGCCGGCGACTAATACACAAGTGTGACTTGTGTTTTTTTTTCCCCTCTCTTGACCACCAATAGCATTATTTTTCATTATATTTATGCTATAGTTGCCAAAAAAAAGAACTGTAAATTTTACATTAGCAGATGCCTATTCAGCCAATTGTTCTCAATTTAATTATATTTACTTTAAAGTATGTTGGTTCGTAGTTCCTGATTAAATATAAATTTCCCTCCCTAAATTGTGACGTGTATATAGTACTTTTTGTCCTCTTAATTGTACATTACTTGGCTGTTGCGACTTATAGTCTGAAGGGTTTTTGTCAATTTGGTTTTTGTCCTTGTATTTGCCCATTGAGTTCACCTTTTTTTTGGGCTTGGTTAAGGTTTATTAACAGTTAACTGTGAACAATCAACCAGTTTTGTTTTGCAGTGTCATATTTACCTTCTTGAATACATTGTTTCAAATGATATTTCTCGGGTTGGAGCCTTGATTCAGGTCAGTGTCATTGGAGAAATAGCTCACCAAAGTGTGATCACTCCTTTTTAACTGAATGAGCTGATCAAATTTGATGGTGTTAGGTTTTGGAATTCAATTTTACTCAATGATGTATTTTCCCTCCTCAGGTTTAAGTAATTTGGCAGTTTCCCTGCCTTTATTGGACTGAAAAAGTAACTTAGTGATTATCAGGATTGTCTTTCTGAATTTCTTTTAGTGTTTTCTAAAGTCATAACGTTGCTATAAGAAACAACTATGGTTTGGGATGATATCCGTTTTTACGCAAATAAATAACTGAGTGAGTGTTGCCTAAACTGGTGATGTGAAAATAAAATAAAAATTACAAGCGAATAAGATAGAGTTGCTTTGGCAGTGTTTGAACCACACAACCTTGAGAATGTCAATTCTGATAATTTAACTGAATCTTTACCACAAACAGCAATGACACTTAATACAGGCAAAAAATGCATTAAATTAGATTGTTTTTTCATTTAACCGAGTTTGCAAATTTTGAGAAGGATGAAAGAAAGCACCGAATGCTTTGTTGCAGCCGCTGTCAGTGTTTAAAAGCGCTTGAGTGATGATGCCAGAGCCACATTTATCCGAGTTGTGAATGTACTGAATGTATTTGAACCTACTGACACGTCAAACGAGGCCATCTAATAAGAATCTGCAGTATTGTCTGTACTTAAACATGAACAATTTCAAACGCTCAGTGATGAATAAAAATGCAAGCATTTGCTGTGACGTATCTGAACAACCCCTTAAAAAGTTGGATTAATATTGATGTTATGAAAACCCAAGAGATCTTTTTGTACATATCGCGACCCGGTGAGGCAAGTCGTTAGCGTGTCGGCCTCACAGCTCTGGGGTCCTGGGTTCAAATCCAAGTGAGTCCACCTGTGTGGAGTTTGCATGTTCTCCCCAGGCCTGTGTGGGTTTCCCCCAGGTACTCTGGTTTCCTCCCACATTCCAAAAAACATGCACGGTAGGCTGGTTGGACACTCTAAATTGGTATGGGGGTGAGTGTCCATGGTTGTCTGTCTCCTTGTGTTCTGCGATTGGCTGCCCAACGATTTAGGGTGTCTCCCACCTCTGGCCTGGAGTCAGCTGGGATAGGCTCCAGCACCCCCTGCAACCCTAATGAGGACAAAGCAGTACAGAAAATGAGATGAGATATTTTTGTACATGATCACTAATATGATTATGCTATTTTAAAATACCCCACAAGAATAACTTTTTTTTTTTTTTAATATACAACTGACAATTCAACCTTGAAGGATCAGCTATGAATATACTGTTACTAAGCAGTCATCAGGCAGAATCAACTCTGTGAACTCCTTTGTTTTCAGAGTTGGACACAGTCAGGGTTCAGGTTACGTGGGAGTCAGTTGGATTTAGGCTCCCACGAGGGGGACAGACATCACTTGGAAAGGAGTTTTGCATTGACATATTCCTTTAAAATGTCAATACCTTAGTATAGCATTCAATGACATATTGGTTGTTTTTTTTTGCTTTTGTTCATACCGTATTTTCTGGACTAAAAGCCACAGTTTTTTGTTGTTATTTTTATTTATTTATATTTATTATAGTTTGGCTGGGGGTACAATGTGTTAAATGTTTACACATTAGTGAATAATTTCACGTTATTTTTACATGAACACTAACTGGGCTTTAGGCCTGTGTAGATTGATTCACATTGGTAGTGGGTGGACTTTTTTGGCTTATCCCATGAGGGGTCATCATTGCAAACCCGTAGCATCACCTGAATTTATAACAACAACTGAGAAGGGCTTACCCAAAAATTTTAATGATTAAAAAAAAATTGTAAAAAAATTTATTGAGCCGGATTTTGCCACTATTCTTATTTTTATTATACTATATATTTTTTTTAAATCTTATATTAAACAAAGATGACATCTGTTATTTGTTTAATATTTTATCAAATAAAATTTCCCACAAAATGGGACACTCCAGTCATTTTTTCCCCTTTAATTGTGCATTTTTTGCCCAAATCAACAAATAGTCCAAAATATATGGTACTCTAATCCCTCCTGTTTATATACAAGTCATACAAGTATTTAATCAGGAATGCATTGAATGAAAATTCTGCACAAACTGGAACAGTTAAAATGTGGAAACCAAGGTCAAAAACGACTTGAAGTTCAATTTTTTATTGTTATATTTAACTCTTTTTGCAATGTATTCTGCTTGTTTCCTGCAATGGTTTTGGTAAGTGTCAAATTTTTGCCAGCCTTAATGGTTGTTTTTTTCAATAAAGTATTGATGTTTCTTTGGTTATATGTTGGCATATTTCAAATCAAATAAGCATCTTGCTCGATAGATTTATGTTGGAACTGGCCATCAGAGTTCTTAACGGCTTTTATCTCCCAACATACCATAAATTGTGGTGAAACCATGCAAAAGGATGCAAACCTTAAGCAGCCACATGAAAAACTGCCCACAACTACAAAAGACCATCACTATCATCTATGGAGGCATGCAGACATCTAGGGCTAACTACAAGACCTCTACCAACAGCACATTGTTGGCAATCAACAATGCACTGCCCAGACAGTGCTAAATGTGGGGCGAGTGTAGTTTTGTGGACAGTTCTGCAAGAAGGCAGGGCACCCATATGTGCTGTAGATGTTGCAGTCCTCTCAATTGTGAACCTGTTGTTTGGCCTCTAAAGAGATTGCTTATTTTAAACATAAGCAATAAATGTGTTTGTTACTGTGTAAAATAAATTCAATAGTTTGGTTGTTTATGTTGTTTTGAAAGTTTCAAGAGAAATACTGTGGAATGAATGCCTCCTATGTGGTAGTTCATTGTCGACTCCGCTGCTCAATCCCAGGTTATTTTTATAGATTTTTCACGATCTACAGTCCAAAATTAGAGATGCATTAAAACTCTGTGCTACAACAAGCTGGGCATTAGAATTAAGAGTTAATGATTAAAAAATCTCCAATAGTGGTCCTTCCTCAGGGCAAATATAGAAAAGACGAGTTTTGCTACCCCTGTCATTGGAAGAAAAATCCACAGCCATAACAGAAATAATCTTATACCGTATTTTTTCGCGTATAAGCCATATCCGTAACTAAAAAAAATATGACTGAATAAAGGGTACAGTTTATATGCTCACAAGACTTACAGCGTTGCTATACTCTTTTTCTTGTCGGCAAATTAACACTGACTATTTGTTGGCTACTTGCTGTTTTGCAGTAAGAAAACCACCATTACTGGATGAATTACTAACTTCCTTATGATATTGACCCTAATATTGTGCTTTGGATTCATACAGTATCTCAGAAATACCACGTGAGATTATTTTTCTTAAGATTTTCCCTTCAGAGTAACACATTTGTACTCCCTATTATAACCATGAATACGGAGGTGAAAATTGTGAATCAGGCGGCGACTTATACACGAGTAATTGTAAAATTCAATGTTTTTAATGCAGTTTTAAGGGTGTGGCTTGTACGTGGGCACCTTACATGAGAGAAAATACAGTAATCACCAAACGTGCTTTTAAATGTTAATAATCTATCAATGCTGTGGTATTTTATTGATCTTGTATAGAACACATAATCCCTGCCATGGCCTGGGGTTCAGTGTATAAGAAAATATTTTGTTGTCATTGTGTTGAATGCAATTGTTGTCAATGTGTTTCTAGCAGTAAAACTTTGAGAGGACTGTCCTGCTTAAGGCCAGGGGGTAGCAATTTAATATTTAGTGTGTTATATCAGTAAGATCATGAAGGTAGGGTGTACATTGTTGAATATCAACAATAGCACTGGTAATCTTAATGATTTTTGATACCTCTTTCACAGTTTGTGTTTACTGTAGGAGTCAGGGAGCTAACAGGGAAAGGGATGAGAGACAATCCAGTACCTGGTGGGATTTGTACAGGATGGTAAACTGCAGCACATACGTAAACCACTGAGTGACTCACAATATTTTTAGGTACTTTTCAGTAATCGCTACTTTAAAAACAGCACAGTGCTCATTTAAATGAAAATTACACTGAACGAAGCTAGCTTAATACTTAGTCATCATGGAAGAACAAGAAATTATTTTGATTGTGAGGCAGGTATTTTAAGACTGCACAACAAAATGATGGATTTGGAGGGATGCTTCGGTGACTGGCGAGTGTCAGCTGCAGCCTAGAGCACTACACTACACTACACTAACTAATATAGCTGTTCTCTTCTAACATCACATACTCACATGTCCTGCAACATCCGTCCATGTAACTTATTATAGTTCCTCCAATCTGTGTGCAAAAAAAATATCCAAAGGCAATAAATCACCACAACAAATAGATAGTTTGCCTCATTGAAACGTGCTAACTGTTCATTATTTAGTAAAACGTTCGTTAGCCAATCAAATAATGACTAAAGAAGCACTCCACCAAAATCAAGACGTATGCGGAAGAGTGGTCGGTCATTCACTTTAACCTCCTATGACCTGGTGTTCACATGTGTGGACATCAAATTTTTGGTTGTCAAAGCCTACAATGTTAAATTTTAGACTAAAAGGGCATGTGGACATCATGCAAAAAAGATAATTCTAGTTTTTACACTCATAGGTTCCCAATCAGCCTTAATATCAAAGAGAAAATAAAACGGCATGCCTTGCAAGAGTTTGGGTCTTTGGAAGTTAAGTATGAACATTCCTCACACAGTACAGACATTGCACATTTGAGTCTGACATGCTAATTGTTGTCATTTTCTCACAAAAATCCTTTTCTGACCTCTTGGGTCATTGAACCAAATTACCTTAAAATTGAATCAACCCTTTGGTTTCATATCACAAACATAATTACTATGTAGTAAAATAATATGTTAGTTTGTTATCTTGAACACAAATACACAGACATAAAAAAAGATCATTCATAACCCCCTCTTTGCATAGGTTATACCGACTGGTACCAGTAATAATAATAATAATGGCAATGGCCATAACAATGATAACAACTTTTTTTATTCTCTATTTTTGAATTTAATAATGCTAACCTTCATACACTCCGTTTCGTTGAAGGGGGGACAGCTGAAGGGATAAGAGACCATTGTCGGGCCGGACACAATGTCTACACATTGAAACTTCAGGCAATTGAATACCCAAGATTTCCCTGGCTGAAAGCAGAATCATATCATCTATGATTTCACAAAATAAAGTGAATGACTGTACAGACTCTAAATGCAAACCTTGTAAAGAATTGTTGACCCATTTTCATGAGTGTAAAGGCAGGATATATTCTTACAAACTCCACAGCATGTTGACTGGTCTTTTGTAGGAATGTAGATTTGATTCTACAACAGAAACGCAGGCATCAATTTGAATGACAATGGCAGGAACATTTCCATGTCACAAACAGTAATGTAATATATGAAGAAAGATATACATTTTAATTTAATCATTTTTCAAGTGACCATTTTTTAAACTTTGAGACTGATTTAAGAGTTCAAGTAGATTAGTGAGTAAGATGTTTTACGCGTTGACAAAGTGCAGAGCAGTTGGTGCTGGTGGTCCGTAGTACATGAAAACCACTGAACATGTCCTGGACTTTGCTGCAGTGTCTGCTGTAGCACAAGCCATCCTCGAGATGTTCCACCAAGGTCTGACCGGGGCGCAAAACCCCATGTCGTTCTCCCTGGTACACGCAAACTGCTTCTCTCACTGCACATAGAAGGAGTCAGTGATGCAGGGTTGAAATAAAAGTGTAAGATAGAAAATGAATTGGCTAAACTATTCCCCAGTTTGATACCAAATCCCCTCATGGAAAAAAAACATTAATTAACTTGCTACACTGATTTTCAATTCACTTAATTCATGTGTTAGGAACTTCATTCACAGAAACAGACGCACAGTAACTTAAAACATGACAATTTGCACGACAGACAATACATAAATATATGGATGAAAACTAAAAACAATAGCAACATAAAACAATCATAGCTACTATCTGGTGCAGCCATCAACAATTTAGGAAGTGGTCTGATGGAGGGTGGAAGGTAGAAATGGCTGTGCGGGTGGGGCCTACAGCTCTGACTCGATTGTAGTAGGATGTAATGGGGATGCAGTGATACAGACGTGAGCGGAGATCAGTTGATATCTATGCACTTTTTTATGACTTAATGGTGAATATTGGGAAAGGACTGCTGCTCTCTACCTCTAATTTTGTTGCATATTTTTATGATTTTAATTACTGAGTGATGGTATTGAAATTGAGGATGATATTAAGCATTTCTAGAGGGCACTGAGATTGGAGTATTGAACATAAAAAATTTGCAGTTTTTACAGAGAAAGAAGACATATCATTCATTATAAGTTGGAATATAAGGTCATGGTCAATCGCAAATCAATTTCATTGTAAGATTGAAACTTTTCAATTGTTTAATGTTAACTGTGCGTGAGGATGTAGTGAAATGGCCACTTGGTTGGTCTTGGATGGATTCAATCCAGCAGCACAGTGACACAACTGTCAAGTTGCAGAGGTCCATCACTCTTTTTTCTTCATAACCTGATGTATCCTGTGAAGTATTTCAAGCCTATGTGAATCATTCTGATGTTGTAACACTCACCGCACTTGTATCTTTTGCAGGCACATGTGTTTTGTGGGTCGGAGAGGAAGGTCTCCTCCGATTGAGGAACCTCTCCCTGCAGAAAACATATAAAAAGTGACATTAAAAGAACCACAGACAGCTATTTAAGTAAAATAATATTCATTCATTCATTGATTTTCTGAACCGCTTAGCCTCACCAGAGTCGTGGGTGTGCTGGAGCCAATCCCAGCTGATTTCGGGGACGAGGCCAGCCAATTGCAGGACACAATAAGACAACCATTCATGCTCGCACTCATACCTAGGAGCAATTTAGTGTTCAACCAGCCTGCCATGCATGATTTTGGAATGTGGGAGGAAAACAGGTTACCCAGAGAAAACCCACACAAGCCCAGGGAGAACATTCAAACCACACAGGAGGTCAAACGTGGGATCGAAACCTGGACCCCCAAACTGTGAGGCCGACACGCTAACCACTCATCCACAGGCACGTTAAATAATAAATAATCATAAACAAGTTAACAACATAGGGCGGCCCGGCAGATGTGTGATTAGCAGTGTTCAATCAGCTTATGCATGTTTTTGGAATGTGGGAGAAAACCAGAGTACCCGGAAGAAACCCACGCAGACCAGGGGAGAACATGCAAACCCCACTTTGAGGAACATGCCCTGGATTTGAACCCAGGACCTCAGAGGTGGGAGGCCAACGCGCCAACCACTAACACCACCGGGATGCCAAGTTTACAACATAGTATAGTTAATCTAAATACATTTTTGATTTGAGGTGATGGACAAACATGTTTTGTTCCACAGCATCATGTCCCATCATTTTTTAATTCCAACTTTTGTGTTAACATACTTTGTTGTATTGTTTTGTTCGTTTAGTTGAAATTGCACCCTCAGTTCTCAACTCATCTTTGTCATGGCCAGAGGTAGGATTTTATAAATGTAACAAAGACGACTAAAAGAATCGGGCAAAATTGGTTTTGACATACACTGTTCATGTATTCATGAGTGAAACACATTAAAGTCCACATAACAAGAAGTTTGAGATACCTATCTGTCTGCCTGTGCCTCGTGCACAATATAAGCAGTCTACCTTGCTCTGAAACATAGATCCCCTCTTGAGGAGTATAACTGTTCTTGCATCAGACATGACTTCATGGACAAATCCTCCCTGCACCAGTTCGCCAATTTTGGCACAACCCAGCCCAATTCCAAAACGTGAGACAGTCACTACTGGCATGAAAATGTTTGTGTTGTGTTTTGTATATGATACTACGTAAACAATGATTAAATTCATAAATGTAACCTGGTTCTTAAAATAGATGAGTGAAACCAAAAGGCAGAAATGCAAGAATGACAACATACCAGTTCACATTTTGGAGGTGTAATCTTGTCACAGGAACACTCTGAAAACATTAATTAAGCCAGAGGTTTTTAAAAATGAAACAATTAAAACGCTACGGCTGACTAATAATTGCATATTATATATATATTTCATGTTGTACCGCATGTGTGCTTGGAACAGCAACGATCTGTGCTGGACACTGACACTATTGACATCCCATAGGGACAGCTTAGTTGAGAACACCTGGATGGATCACATACTAAAACATACACACACATGCACACACATTCATTTTAGACACACTGGTAATTAAAGAAAAAAAATAGATACAAAAAACTAAAGACTACATAATAAATTAAGCTAATTTAACTCTGAGACTAATAGACATAAATTCTAATTTACTTGTGGTAAGTGGGCTTATAATGAAGGAAGGAAAAACAAAATCACACAGTGCTTTTGAAATTTGATTGAACAGAATTAACAGAATTAATTCATGAAGCAGACCTTTCTCCAATGCCCTGAAGATGTTTCACCTCCATCTAAATATGTTCAATAGGATTTGGACTGAAACAAGTAACATTTAGAATAGACCAATTTTTAGCTTTTGTCAAAATGTGGGTGTTTTGAGAAGTGCAATTTCGGTTTCAAGACCAATGAATAAAAGCAAGCTTTTGTAAAATTGAGGAACACCTTACTGTCTCGAATAACTTGAGAGTTTATTGCAACCTGCAAAAATTCTACATATCTTGAGGAGGGAGCCAAACAGCAGGGAATAATAGTACTTCCCCCTTGTTTCACAGAATACTTTTCTGTGACCTCAGTGGATTTAAGGGATGCAATTACACTGTGTAATTTGTGTTTAAAGCGCAATATGAATAATCCCACCTGACTTGACATGACAATATACAAATAGTCATTTCAAACACTAATAATTAATACAACCTTCCTTACAGCATATACTTGTGTGAATGTTCACTATGTCTAATACCTTTGGTGGTGTTCTACTGAACTGAGGAAAAAAAAGCTGAAAGTAATGTTTTGTTACGATCTATATAAATGCTTGCATGTACTGACCACAATAGTAGGAGGGGCAGCAGTGGTCAGTGCTGTTCTGGTTGACTGTCAGAATCTCACCATCCTGACATAGTGGAAGTGTGTTCACACAAGAAGAACACACTACAGGAAACACACACTCACTTAATCACACTGTATGACACATATTATTACAGTAGAAAATTGTCATGATGATGTACTTTTATAAAATGTATTTGCTTAAAAGGTTTCAAACTTACTGCAGACGTGAGTCAGGCAGCAGCTATCTTGAGTTCGAGTTGAAATTAAAGACTGGCCATTACTACAGGTGGGAATCTCTGCCTCACAATTTGCGGGATCACACTCTGTAATCCATGGAAAATGCAGTTGTAGTTTCGGTAAAAACCCAAGACATTTTTTTACCCTGGTTGGATGCAAAACAGTTGTGTTTAATTCAATTCCGCTAATTCAACTTTTGCTTCATTTACAAATATCTGACTGACTGTTTTCTTTGGCAGTCCGTTCAGTGTTCTCTGGGGCTTTGTTGCCCAGGCAGAGTTTCAAATTGCAAACTGTTCGTAGCTGAGAGACCAGACCTTGCACACCTCAGATGACACTTTATGAGCATAAAATATACATTGACATGGGAAGAGAGAGCATTACACTCTTTGCGATTTGATTCCCGGCAACAACAACAACAAAAAAACGCTTTTCGGATGTGGTACCCCATCTCTTACTGAAGCTGATGAACACCAAAATGGAATAGAGTGGAGAGATGGATAAAGGCTATACAGACCAAATGGCAACAACAATTTAAAAATAGACTGCTATTTTTAAATTTGCTCCCAATTTCAAAACACTTTAGTGAGTGTTTTAAAGCATAGAATTACTGTACATGAACTCTAGCATGAGGCCATAAATAAAAAAAATACTGACTCCAATTATGGCACCATTCTGGTTAAGGAAAGAAGTGCCAAATCAGCCGAACGTGCTTTAGGCTATGATGGCCATTCCAAAAAATATTGAATTGATAAAAATGAATAGGATCTCCATTTTAATATAAACTTTATCTGGTGAGCCTAGCGTACTTACCGCAAACATATTTTGGACAGCACGAGTTGTTTCTGTAGTATGACACCAACTTCTCACCATATTTACAGTCAGGAGGCAGGTAGTCACACTGAGTCTGATTGCACACTGAAAAATACAATGACATAATTTCATTTTTTTACTCTGTACTCGATGATTGATCACATAAGCAACTAGATGATATCCACACTATAATGTGTTGGACACCCAAAGCTTCTCCCCGGCTTTACCACATATTTTGAGTGGGCAGCAGCTGTTGTCATCTGCCAGGCTGACGACCACCTCACCAATTCGCTGGCACAAAGGCGTCACCGCAGTGGAACAGTTGTACTCCACAGGGATAACGGTGTCCTTGTCACAACGGTACATACAGCAGGAGGCCTTTGAAGCCTTCCATAGCTCACCATGTGCACGTGGATTTCCAAAACTGTCAGTGCAGGCTACACAAAGACCTCAATTAATCAACTCACGTTCTGTCATACAGAGCAATTTACAGTAAGTGGTTCCTACCACACTTGTTGGGAGGAATGCAAAGGGAAGTGTATGGCCGGTGAAGTACCATTCCTTCCGGGCAAGCACAACCCTCGGTTAGGCCTGAGCACTGGTCTGGGTCTGAGTCAAAATCCTGATTAGGACATGACTGAGACGTGCAGGCTGGCAGACATGCTTGGTAACGCATCGTTTCAGGACAAATGAAGGCTACAAGATGAGAGGCAAGAACTGTTACGAGGTCAATGTACTGAAAAGTGCTTCTAGAAAAAAAATGGAAGCTCCGAGTACTAATTATTTTCTTTATGCAAAAATTTATTTTAGGCAGGGTAGAAACATTTATATCTATAGTTTTCAAATACCTCCTGTTTATAAACAGAATGAAAGGCAAATGGGTAATTAATTATGTCAAAAAATCTACAGTAACAAAAATAAATCATTATCCCACGGGGAGTTAATCTTACGACAGTAATTCGGTCTCCTCCATTCAATGCAGATGTTGAATTTATGGCAAGTGGCTACATAGGCAGCCAGTGCCACACACTGGTTGTTCACATACTCCACATCTTGGACCCAAACCTCACAGAAGGTGCTTGGCGAGACCTTGGTAAAATAAAAGCGTCCTTTTACACATTTTTGCTAATTGGTTCCGAGATGATTTCTTAATGTGGTAAAACATCCAACAGTTCAGAAGGAATGACTTGGTGGACTTAAAAACTTACAAAGGCATGGCATGGAAAAAAGGCTGGTTTTTGTAGCATAACCAAGCAACTAGAGCAGTCAGTGGTTGAGCAGTTGTAGTCTCTCCGTCGATTGTGACTGACATAGCTGGTGGTATTGGGAACTTGCCAGCTGTCGATGAAGAGTAATGCCGCTTCACTCCTTCCCACAGTGGTACCGTTGGCCAAAGTCAGGTCATTTGTTGGGTCTCCATCACAGAAACCTAAAGGGTAAGAGTAAATGGATTCTCGATGCCAATGCACAGACACCTTTTTTTTTAAATTTGAATATTATGTCTACACACTAAGTGGTATGTTGCTGACCAATATTTATGATAAATGGCAGACAAAACAATAACTGGTGAAAGACTGAATAATTGGTTGGGTTTAGTATGGTTCAAATAGAATTATAAATTTGTACTTTTCCTATTTAAATGATCATGTATATGGTATTTTTTTAGATTATGTTTTTTTCATGTTCTACTGAAAAATCAAAGTAACAACTAGTACTATTTACAAAGGAATGAGAAGTGTAAAATAATTTTGGTCTTATAAATGATTCAATCATTCAAATGTAGCTGGATGAGGGCTTTTTAGTCAGATTTCTCTCTCAAAATTCATAAATAAACCCAATACATTGTGATGCTTAGATGTAGCCAAAAAGGCATATCATGAAAAGATTACTTGAGATTACATGGTCATTATGTGTCGGTCAAGGACTTGGGTGACAGTTCTCAATTAAAAAGAAATACAATTTGATGGGGTTATTTTTGTTTACCTTTGGGATTTGAGTTAGGTGTGAAATGGAGATGGCTTATTCTATATTAATAGACACATTTGGAAATACTGTGCATGCTGATTTAGGAGAGTTCATACCACAGAGGCCAATGGTGGGTAGGTTCTTGCCAGAGCTGGGGCTGTCACTGTCGATTACCATCATTCCTGTGCTGTGATACCACTGGAGCTTGAGACCAGCTGGGCTTCGGATCAGATACATGTTGCCCGTATCGTAGATCTCAAACCCAAACTTTTTGAAACGAGGCCTGGCATATCGAGAGTTCACATAGAGCTGAGGGCAAAAGTTTTCATATGCTAATGTTAAATAACTGATTTCAGGCTGGAGCCTTCCTGCCCTCACGTGACTTACTGACATTTAAGAAAAGAAAAAAATCCTACCCTCCTTTGTAGCCTATCGATGATGATGTGGTTGGAATTGTGAGTGATGTTGAGGGCGACCAGACATAGGTTGGTGAAATTCCACGGAAGCTTTAAAAATGACATTCATATTTCAAATTGTGAATGATAGGGAACATGTTTTTTAACTACACATGAGCTCACCCTTGACTGTGATCCAACAGGACACTCCTGAACCATAACAGTTACTGTCTCATTGGGTAGCTGTGTCACTACAAAGGAGGCGGCTTTATAGATGGCAACACTGTTTCCATCAAATGTGATCACATTCAAGTCTGGAAACACAGAGCAGCGACCTAGAAAAGAAACAGGCGCACAATATATACTTAATATTATAGTACAGAGAGGACATGCCTGCTTAGTATTGGATTATTTATGAATCAATTCCTTTAATGTTTATCTTACATGGACAGTCCCACTGGGAGCAGCATTTGTCGCCATTGACCAATATGGCAAAGCCGAGCAAACCACAGTTTACCGGCTGCGAGAATGGGCAGCTTTGGGATTTATTGAACAAGATGAGCTGATTGTTGACACAAATGAACTTGGTGCACTCATCAACGATTTCCACATATGGAGGCTAATTTTGACACAAACAAAGATGAGAAACATTGCAAGTTTGACTATATTTTTTTTCCAAAAACTGTTTAAATATTATGTTTTATTTTGGGTTCTCGACTTCTTATTGTTGTTTTAGACAATTCAATCAAACACAATGCTATAAAATTATTAAAATGTACACTCATGACTATCATTAACATCACGTTAACTCACCGTGCATGCCCTTGTGAACGATACATTCATTGAGGTTATGCTATCCGATGTAGGCGTAGTTTTTTCCACTGCTCCAAAAGGTCTTGTTAAACCAAGACTGGTATGATTCAACCTTTCTGCCATCGACGTTGGAACCTTTCTGGTTTCAGGGAAGGAGGTTATACCGGAAGTAAGAATACCCGATTTAGAAGTCTGCACTGCTATATCAGGTTCTAAAAGCACCACAGATTGTGAAGTCTTTGATGTTGCCTTTGACTCTGTGGTTGTCAGGTGAGAGATTGGTATGGTTGACTCGGGCATGGGAGGTGAGATCACTGAAGATGTGGCTGCAGGTTCAGTTTTAGCTTTTGGTGTGCTTGCTGAAATCAATGGTTCATTTGATGTAGATATACTTGGAGAAGAAATTCCTAATCCACTGGTTTTGTCTGGTTGTGGTGTGTCAATTGTTAATAGACTTGGTTGGGTGGTCTCGGCCAGGGGTTTGGTTTCCAAAGTTACTCCAGATCCAACTGGCCTCTTCGTTGATTTGCTTTCAGGTGTGACTCTTGATGTCACTGGAATACTCTGTGTTGGCCTGATCGAGGTGCCCATTGTCATTCCAGTTGTAGTAGTTTCATCATTTGTAGCTCTTATAGTTGACACAAGCTGTGTGGTGACCTTATCTGATGAAGTTACTTTTATTGGTGTTGAAGTAGAAGTAGTTGTTTGAGGTAGAGAGATCAAATGAATTGACGCAGTTGTTACGCCTGTAAGCTCAATTAAACTAGTCAATTGATGTGGTGTCATTGTCGCTGGTTGTGCAGAAACTGGTTTTGGTGAGATCGGGCCAATGATAGGTTTTGTCATACTTGTAGTGAGATAAGTATCAGGAACATCGGGTCTAAGAGGGGGCTCTGGTGTTAGCATCTTGGTTGGAACCTCTGTAGTAGACATCCTTTGAGATGAAGTCTTAGAAGGTGTGATTGTGTTCGTAACTGCTACAGCAGATGTGAGAATTGTACTTGATTCTGGAAGATTAGGTAAGTCTGTTTTAATCAAACTGACCACATGTGGAGTAGGTTGAGAGGTATGCTTAGGTGTTGTCTTTGTTGTGGGAATATACAAATGGATAGAAGAAGTATGGAAATGGGGGTAATAATGCCATGGTCGGGATGTCTGAGTGGTGGAGATTGGTGATTGTGGGGGAACAACAGTTTCTCTGGGGCTTACAGATCCAACAGTTGATTTTGCTGATAAAATAGGGGTGCTGGCCACAGTGCTGACTACGGCCACCTCTGGAGATCTTAAGGTTGGAGACTTAGTGGAAGTAAATCCAGAAATGATGGTTGTAAGCTTTGAAGGTGGCTTAGAAGTCTTTTTGGACAACGTATATTCGGGTATGGTTGTGAGCTTTGCTGTTGGTTGCCGGTCTGAGGCAACAGAGGTAGGACTGTGGACAGTTGTAGACAGAGTGACCTGAACCGGTGTTGATGTGGGTATTTTAGGAGGAGGTAAGGTGGTCAAAAGTACCTTCCTGGTGGTGAGCCCAGAAACAGGAAGAGTTATTGTCTTTGGTTTAAAGTAGTGTGTTGTCATGCTAGTTTTAGAGGGTTTAATTGAAGTGACCGTGTCTGAGGTCTTGGAGGAACTGACTGTTGTTCCTGTCTTCATGTGAGGTTTAGTAAAAAATAAGGAAGTGGTTGAAGAGGCTGTAACTGGTATACTTGGAGATATGGGTGAGATTGGGTAAAAAGGAGTTTTCCCGTCTATCAAAGTTTTTGTACTCCTTGATACTGTGTATGTAGTCTCAGTAGATCTGGGTCTAGTGGTCTGTTGTGTCACTGTTGACATTGTATGAGGAGTGGTTCCTTGCAAATACATCGCTTCTGAATATCTAGCTCCAGTGATTTCCTCCGTGGCTCGCAGAGAGGGGGAGGTTGACCTTCCAGTCGAGCTGGTTGTTACTGCTGTTCTGGGAGTGGATTTTAGAGTCTGGAGGGTTTCAGTAGGCCTGGTGGGGGGACTTAGCCAGAAGAGAGAAGTAATTGCGAAGGGATCACTGCTCAGTCTTAAAGTGCTGGATTCAAAGGGGCTGTGGCGAGGAGTAGTTGTATTCTTTTCAGTCACTTTCAGAGTTGACTGAGGTTTAACCACATCAGGCCTTACAGTGTGGCTCGATGTTCCAAGAGCCACTGCTGTTGTGGAATATTCAGATCGTAAAGTAGGTGATGGTACGGTTGGTTGAGTTGACGCATCAGTAATAGGTGGTATTGTGGAAAAAGATGTTGACATATTCATGGGACGAACAGTGGTGGTGAAGTTGGTCATAGGAGTAGATTGAGTAGTGGGTGGTGGACCAGTTGTTTTCTGGAGTGGGACCGCTTTTGTTGTGGTAGACACGGCCTCAGAGCTTGGCAATGCACTGGGCCGAATTATGGGCAGAATAACTGGTGCTTTAATACCTAAAAAACATGAAAACATGTTATAGAGAGAACAGATGATTGCATTCTGTAGTCACAGATTTTGATTTACAGCTGATAGGTCATTTCAGTGCTTGAATCAAATTGTCAATACATACGGTAGACCTGGGCGATAAACTGCTAATGATAATCATTGTCAAATATTATTTGTCAATAATAATAATACAAACTTTTTATAAAAGGTGAAATATAAACTGCAATTGCAACACATAAAATGAGGGCGCTGATTCAACATGAACGTTAGTTTCAGACCAGCATTCAGTAGACCAATAAGATGGTGAGGAACAGCTAATTAATTATCAGACTTAGCATTAACGAAGAGACATTTATTTATTTATTCATCGAAGTTTGAAGTTTCATATTTAGTAGACAAAAGATGTGATAGTTATTGTGATAATTATCGATATTCATTCACTTTCTGAATCGCTTACCCTCACAAGGATCCCGGGGGTCCCGGAGCCTTGAATCGGTGGCCAGCTAATACCACAGCACAAGGAGACGGACAACAAATCATGCTCACATTCATACCTCTGGGCATTTTAGAGTGTTCAACCAGAACTTTTCTGTATGTTTTTGGGATCGGGAAGGAAATCAGAGTACCCGGAGAAACCCACACAAGCGCACGCAGAATATGCAAACTGACCTGGGATTGAAGCCACCAACCCAGAACTGTGAGGCCGACGTGCTCAACACCCGGACGTCGGGCTATTCAACTATCAATCGACTGATACATATGTTTTTTAACATGATAACATTTTTTTGTCATATCACCCAGGCCTAACAGAGTGTATGACAACAATATAGGCTTCATTAGAAAATAATTAAAGATTCTACTCACAGTCTTCCACGTACACACAACGACGAGTTACTTCATCCAGGACCATGTGTGTGGGGCAGACAGGAAGGCAGCCCTCCACTCTGCACAAATCAATACAGCACATAAGGATATACAGGCTAAAGCACAATTGGGACCCTCAAGAGGATAAAGTTGTTCGGTAAATGAATAATAATCCATTCATTTGTTCATTCATTTTATGTTTGTTTTTTTTAACTTCACAAGGGTGGCAGGGGTGCTGAAGGCTATCACACTACTGAGAGCAGTAGGCAGGAGATATCATGAATTGGTGGCCAGCCAATGGCAGGGTACAATGAGACAAAGACACATTCACACTCGTAGGTAGGGACAATTTAGAGAGTTCAACCAGCATAACATGCATGTTTTGGGGATGTTGAAGGAAAACGGAGTACCTGAATAAAAAATAAACCACGCACCATAGGGAGAACATGATAACTCCACACAGGAAGGTCAGAACCTACTAGTCATTGAACCCTCAATCTCAGAACTGGAAGGCGGAGGTGCTATCAACTCCCTCACTGTGCTGCCTAAATATAATCTGTTTAACATTCATTATTCCATCTTCCATACCCCTTATCTTCACAAGGGTAACAGGGGGTGCGGTAGGTCTATTTATTATTTACTGTAATATTTTACAGAAACCTAGATAACAGTGGCTTGAAAACTTGTTTGGTGTCATTATCTATGTATGGGTTAATAGAGTTGTGAGCTATTTCTGCTGTCCCATAAGCAATAAGGAGAGTATGCAAAGCTCATTACATAATGAATGAATTTTATTGAAAAAAAATTTATTAGCCTCACTTTTTCTTTTCCATCAAAGATTAGAGTCACAGTTGAGCGGGATGTTGTGCCAATTGACTAGGGAACCTAACCCATACAAATATAGACAATCACGCATTTACTATCAAACCTATGGAGAAGTTTAAGCGTTTAGTGAGGCTAAAAATGCATGCTTTTTAACTGATGAGGCCCTTTCACACTGCACTGAGCTATGTGACGAGAGCTATCAACAGACCGATTTAATGTGTGTGCCCCGTGGGAACAAGGGCCAAATGCTTTGTCGCAATGTGGTGACTATGTCACCACAAGGAACCATCAAACTGAAAAAAATATTCAATTCCAGATGGTGCATCCAATAGGAGAGAGCATGGGGAGTAATTTCAGCATGCAAACCGCTACAGATTAATTAGAAGGAAAACACTCCATTTTACTTCCGACTAGGCTGCCCAAAATGGGGAATTTTTGCACCAGATCAATGCTGTGCTTTGAGGTTCCTCCATGTCAAACACTCATAAACCCAAGTGCTTTGTAAAAAGGCCATCCATCAGACTTGCTGATCACAATTCCACAATGCTGCCTTCTTAGATTACAGGAACAAGAATATCTTTCTGATTGACAGAGTAAATGAAAATTAAAAATTCTCACTGTGGAATTGCCACGCAGGCTTCTGATGATGGGTCGCTGCAGGTTTTGAAACAGGGTCTGACGCAGGCGTCATATCTCCACTGGCACTGAGGATGAGGAGGGGCATCCTGGCCCCAGCCTAATGTAAAGTTTAAAACATTGACTGAGAGGTTATAGTCAGTGTAAAACAAGACACAAACCCAATACCACAAACAGACAAAGTTGGAACCTGTCATATCACAGATGACAGACAAAACCTATTAAAGCACATGTGTCAAAGTGGCCAAATCTGGCCCGCCGCATCATTTTGTGTGGCCCGGGAAAGTAAATCACTAGTGCTGACTTTCTGTTTTAGGATTAAATTAAAAAGAAGAGTACAGATGTATATTCCATTTCCTGATTTTCTCCATTTAAATCAATAATTGTCATTTTTTAAACATTTTTTTCTGTTTTTTTTAGTTCAAACATCATTTTGTAAAATCTAACAATATATTTAAAAAAAAAGCTAAAATAAATATTGTTTTAGATCTATTAAAAAACGAAGTAATCAGGGCTTTTAATCCAGTTCTTTTAATCCATTTGTAAAACAAAAAAATCTAAATATTATATCTAAAATGGTCCGCCCAACGTGAAATCAAGTAGACGTTAAAGCGGCCCGCGAACCAACCCGAGTCTGAGTTGAATAAGACACTCTACTATGATCGTGTATTGTTGTTGTTGCTGTTGACCCATAAAAGAAAGAGTTATTCCTTAACAAGGAGACAAATGCTGTTCTGTTTTTAGCCTGCAATGATTAAAAAGCCAAAAGTGTTGACTTTTGACCCCAGTGAGGACCATTGACACTAGTTAAACCTAGTGTCAAACCCTCATGAACAGCTGAGTGAAGTGAAAACCCCAATGAGAGAAATGATTGATCACACCACCTGTCTTACAGCAACT